>NC_064543.1:300000-552500 GCF_023856365.1 Brienomyrus brachyistius | reverse complement strand
CAGGGCACAAGGCTGGGGTACATCCTGGAAACACATAAGAGATGCCAGTTAGCCAAGTGCACGTCTTTAGATTGTGGGAAGAATCCTTTCTGACACAAAACAAGCAAATCCACCCTCCAGAGCAGAGATCGCATTTCAGCTTGCAGCCTTGGAGCTGTGAGGCTACTCACCGAGCCATTGTGCCACAACAAGGATGAATGTAAAATATATATTATTCATACAGCAATTAAGCAAAACATTATGACCACCTCCATATGAAACAAATTATGTTGGCTATCTAATAAAATGGTGTGTGTTAAGGTCTGGGGTATATTGTACAGTAAGCTAACATTTGCATAGAGCATCTATGAAACGGCAAGACTTGGTTAATGTTGATCAACGAGAGTACTGTCCCGACACAGAGGGCTGCTTGTGGGCGTGTGTAGCTAAAGGACGGCCTGGGGCTCCTGTCCACTGCCGGGAGAGCCGACAACGGACACGCAAATGTCAGACCAGATCCTTGGAGCAACGGAAGGTGGTCGTCTGGTCTGATGAATCCTGTTTTCTTTTGCACCTTGTGGACAGTCTATGGGATTTATTGGACCAACAAGTTTGATCTCGGGCTACAGAAGCACCATCTGCAGCGTTAAAACCATCTGCCATTTCTGCCAGAGGCCCCTCTGTTGGTTCGTACCAGATCGGACAGCCTTCATTCACATCCTGCTGACGGTTCATGGTTTTTCCTCCTGGGACCACCCACAGGGGACACTCAGCAGGACCCACCATGAGCCCCCACCATGAGCCCCCACCATGAGCCCCCACAGCCATTTTGGAGATGCTCTGACCCAATCACCTACCGATCGTGGTTTGACCCTTGGCAAAGTCACTAAGATCTTTATTCTTGCCCATTTCCTTTGCATTCCGTAGGAGGCAGAATGTAGACTGCGAATCTGCCATCTAATATACCCCAGACCTTGATACGTCTTTACGAAATAGTTAAAGGTATTTGCTTCACATGGGGATGCTAATAATGTTTTGGCTCATCAGTATACATACAAATATACTAACTTGAATTGTAGCAGCTGAGTAGTGAAGTAAATATGCATAATCCCTGCATCTAGATTCATGGCTAATACAGGGATGACAATGGAAATCTGTCTGTTCCCTCTAGACCTTTGGAGCAGACGATGTTGTTTGCACGCGAATATATATTCGGGAATGAAGCACCTGCAGTGACACCCGGACAAGAGGACACAATCATGACTGGGACCTTCCCTCCCTGTGATAGAAACCTGCATTCGTCGCAAATGTAACACGTGTCCCCAAACATGCAGTCACATTTATCGATGTCGAATCATGATAGTTTAGCTATTGATTTTTTTGGCCATTTGTACAGCTGGATGTTTTATCCAAACATTGGAGGCACCTTGCTGAAAAGGTGCAAGCGATACCCAGGCAAATAAACTGCTATCACCCCTGCTAGCCAGACTTATGTCTTTAGTTGCTTTGCGTTGCGTTTGCCAATCTTGAAAACTATAATCACAAAATATTAAAAAATGCACCTATTACTGATCAAGTTGCCTATCTTTGTGAGAACCTCCACCTACAATTAGAATATAACCCAAACCAGCAGGCATGCAGAGGGCTGAGCTAGGCAGGAGCTCAGAGGGAAATTTTTCTTTGATGTGCCACAAAATATTCTCATCAAAGCTGAGAACTTTAAGACAAATATTGTCTCTCTGGGCCAGTCCGGGGAGGAGATCTGGTGTTCAGAGATGTTGGCATGCCGCAGCAATGGTACAGTTCTCCGATTTGCTGTAAGACCTTACTAGTGCAGTTCAGTCTCCACTAAACCAGGATTCCAAGCTTGCTCTTGGTTTGGCCGCATCAAGGGTGGGCATCTCCTGGACTTTGGTGCATTGACTTTCTCACATCACTCTCTTGGACAAAGATGCTTAAGAAGAGCTGCAAAAACAGAACCTCAGTTCTGCTTTCCTGGCAAACCAGCAGATTTTCCCCATATTGCAGATGGAGAATTCAGCTGTTCATAGATCTAAAGAGAGGGAGGAAAAAGAAATTTGCAATACTGTCCGTGATCCACAGTCCCTGGAATGAAGCAGAAAACCCATTTCAGGCCTTCGGTATAAGAACCTGCACTCTGAACTTTATGTGGCAAAGATCAACAAGATACTTGAGAGGGGTCTCACGTGAATTAGAGCTAAAATAAGTGTTATGGAACTGAACTTCACAGAACACATAGGAACACATAGAACGTCACCGATATTTCATGATGAGTTCCTAATGTTCTAAGACATAAAGCTGAGAATAACTGCGTGGAGCTAATCAATAAATAAAAAATAGCTGTGTGGAATTGACAGTAATAAAAAAAAAATACAACATTGCACAGCCTTTGTACAGCATCATGTGCTAAGTAGATAGCAAGCCTTAGTACATCGAGCCCACTGGCTCAAAACTGTGCTGTGTATAGGCAGTGTGTCACAGCACATGGAAGAGGAAGCAGGACCAATTAAAGGGTCATCTGTGGGTCTCCATGGGACAGAGGTGATGTTCCTAAAGGACATCAGTCCAGAAAAAGCAGCACCTGCTCTTTCAGGAGCTTTGCAAAGTCTGCCCCATTATCTTCTTCGACGCTTCACCATACTGATACGATACGCGGCTGCGCTCTTCCCCCGGCAGGCACACGTACGTGGCCACACAAGGAGCAAAGCACAGGCCGTGGGGCCCTGTCAGGCTTGAGGATTCACGCTACATTTCCACTCATTTGCACTGTCAGAGTTTATCATGGCAGACTTTATTTTACTTTCCAGAGCACGACTGGAAGGCCTTGCTAGTTTTTACACAAGCAAAGCCAAGACGAAGTCCTTTTTCCATCAGGCGAACTTTTCCGCCGTAGCATCAGCCAGTTAGTCGCATCGTCGTAAAATTATCAGTCATTCACAAGAGGTGGTTTTATTTTCAAAAGTCCTGGTCCTGGGATTCCAAAAGGGGCCGGAAGAGTAATTTGGCTGAAACCGTTTCTACCAATTTGATCTCCATAAGGGCCTGTAGTGTTTCACAGGAGCGGGGAGAAATCTCTACGTCCAGGGTTTTGGCTCCTATGTAACATCTCTGCATCCACTGAACCCGCATGCAGTGAGAATACCACCCAGAGAATAAGCTACGGTCAGCTGCAACGGCGATAAAAATGAGGAAACAAAAAAACAGAATCAGTCTATGTTACCACGCCTGCCAAGGATAAAAGGCTGCAGTGTTTCAGCACTGATTCAGTGAGCCGTCACACTCTGGTGCTGCGGTTCTCACTCCTCAGCTGCCAGTTACAGTTCAGAAGTTTGCTTTTTGACCCGGTATTCAGTAATGCATTTGCCCCTGAAAGGCTGGAAATTAATTAAATGGCAAATCAGAGGTTTCAAGCACCGTTCATGTCTGAATTAAGGCATTGTGATTTGCCTTGCTATGCAGAGACGCTAGGGATTTGTCCCATGCCTGCCTTCGGGGGGGGGGGGGGGGAGGGGGGGCTGTGGACTTTGTCAGTGACCTCATTGCCAGTCCTGCTCTAAACTCTTCACTCCCAGGGTTTGGAGCATGGAGGAAGGTGCTCAGAATACAGGGTTTATGGAGACTGGCTTTTTATACACAAATAACCACTTCATAATTATCAGAGAGACTGACCTGTGCACAGAATAGGGAGACTGACGCACAACCCAGGACATAAACCTGAAGTCACACAGCCCGCAACGGCAGCCATCTTGTTACACCTCGCATCATGAATGGGGGTGTTCCGCAGCACCGGAAACTCCAAAATGCTATGTGCCAAAAAGTATAGCTGTGAGGAAAACTGATATGCTGCACACTTGATAGATTAATACCATTATAACTGGAATTAAACATGTAGCAGACCCTCAACACAGAAGCAGACCAAAGACCGGAGCACTGGGACCTAGGTGGTAACCCAGAAAACACGCTGAATCAGGCCTGAAGCAGATAATCAGCATTAGACGACTGATGGTTATCGTGTCCCATCAGACTCACTATTCCAAAACACAAGAGCAGTGGCAGTTCATGCAATGAAATGTTTTGGAGGCGTTTCAGCAGATGGTGGCACCCTGAGCTTCAGCTCCCGAGCTGCCGTGCACCTTCAGCCATGTGTGTCATGCTAAGGTGCCGCATAAAATCCACCACCGCAAACAACGCAGCTGAAAAAAAAACTCTACTCACATAACACACAGATTAAAGTGAAAAAAAGCTTAACATCTGACTCAAAAGAAGAAAACCGTTAAATTTGTCCAGAAAGCCTAGTCAGATAAACGTGTGTCTCACCTCTGCAGGCAGTTTTATATCCTCTGAATTCTCATCTGGGCAGAACATGGTGAGCGAAAACCAAAAGCGTTTCAGCGCCATCTTCTGTCGAAGTGTAGGCATTCAACACAGACCCTTGGTTCAGCCTTTCCTGTACAATCTGTTGGCTCTCAGGTTTGTCATTTGAATGTTTAAGTTTGTATTTAACAGTATTAAATTTGAAACAGCTTATCACAAGTACTACTACTCTACCTCCACACTGCATCACTGCTTTTTCAAAGGTAGGGGACTCCAGGCTTCTAAAACCTATCCCATCCTTTTTCCATACCTGCTTGTCCTATGCTGGGTCATAGAGCCTATCCTGTAAACTACAGGCACAAGGCAGTGGCAATAGTTAAACCTAACCTAACCTGGCAATAGTTTCATCGCAGCGCACACACACATCCATACCTATGGGTCATTTCAACAAGTCCATGTCACCTTGCCATGCTTTCGGGCTGTGGAGGAGGGACACCCCTCCCTGACACAACAGGCATGGCGACATCCTGGCACTGACAGATAACATTCAGATATTACTAGAAGCAGCTCCATTAAAAATAAAACAAAGGAAAAGAAGTTGCACTGAGTACTCAATTTAAAGATGAACACTACGAAGCCAGCATCGTACGATGAGCCACTGACAAAGCAGCACAGCAAAATGACGAACCCGATACAAAACAAAGCACAGAGCTCAAAACATTTCAATAGTATTTTAATGGCAAATACTGCACTACACTCAAGTAAACAACAGTGTATATAAATCATGTGGTGGCAAAGGGGACACAAAATGGATTACAAAAAGCAGTCTTAACAAGTGCAGTTTTTACAAGCTAGACCCCCCTCGCTTTTTTTTTCTATACCTTATACAGTAAATATAAAAATAAAATCGCAGTCCTGGGCACAAAACTGTCCAAGATGTTTGTCCAAGATTGTCTATAGCTGGTGGCAGTAGTCAGATCTAGCCTCTGGGGGGCTAGTCTCCCCCAGCTCAGGTGGAATGTTCTCTCCCTCTCTCTGTCATTTCCCCTCAGGGGACAACACTGGGGGTGGGGGGGATGGGGGGGTGTCATTCCAGGAATATCAGCCTCTTCTACAACGCTCCACACACTGGACTCTATCCTGGCCGCTCTGTAGAAGAATGACCCTCACGCAAGTAGTGTGGCCAAACGGACGTTCTGAGAACGCTGACCATGTCTGGTTTGCTTTCCAGAGTTCACCACAGTTCACTCAACGGTCTCGTACTACATATTTATTGCAGTTAAGTTTCTCCACTTGTAAAGGCTGGCCTTTTGAGAAAAACAAACTCACAGATTAGGAACAAAAAAAAGTTGGCAAGATACATTTAGCACCATATTTTGGATTTTCTAAAGTCTGTTTTCCCCACTATTGTACAGTAATTCGTGTATTTTATGGTGCGATGTATTCTTAAATTGGAAGCCATAATTGATTTCGATAAACAAATTGGAAATGACAAAGGCTGGTGAAAATGCACAATTTTGACAGGTGTGTAATTAAACATGACCATTCTGCAATCGCTGAGTACACCCTGAAAATTTCACCACCACAGCAAATTAAACTAATTAAACGGGAGTGATTATGATACCCCCCCACCTTTGTTTACCAAAATGAAACTACTGTGGTTTATCACACTATCAGCACCATGAGCCAACACTTCCAAAGGATCTCTCCAACTGACTTCACATTCACGTGTACACTGCCAGGAAATGCAGGGGAAGATCAACACATTTAGCACATAACTCAAAGTACGCTAAAATAGTTTGGGCAGTGTGACATGTGTAAGTAGAATAATGATACTTAAAAAAAAAACAAAAAAAACAGGAATATCACAACACTTAAAAATCTAAATAGTACAGACTGACCAACATACTGTCTATTGTGCATCCGCTTATTTCCTACACTGCATCTGTACAAACGGGTGGCTGACAGCAGTTGCGCCAGTGCTCTCTCAACACAATTATACGGGAAAGTAAAGGACGCAAAACCAAGTACTTGCTCAGCAGTATCGAGTACTTGCTCAGCTATATCGAGTACTTGCTCAGCAGTATTGCTCTTTTGTGTGTTTATTTCCTGTTACTTGTTTCCATTTGATGCTCTCCCCCACTTAGATGTTCTAACTTTCTTATAGACCTCATTTAAAAATAAAGAATTAAAAACGCTTTAACAAATGAATACACATTAAAAATACTAGGGAAGTCCATAAACAGTGGCACAGGGATGCATTCCTTTGAACTCTATGGGACACTCTAAATCCAGGTTCCAACAACACAAGGTGTAAGAAATTCTTTAATCTTGCAAAGGTCTCAATTAGACTTTTGACTGAACCACTGCAAAAACCTAAGTCTTGCTGCCATTTTCATAAAGGTGTTAAAGAGGCAGTGTTAGGCAAGGAAAACCTGTAACCAACTGAAAGGTAATGAAAGCACCTCGATTCCATAACCTCCTCTTAAAAAATGATCGATAACCTTAAAAAGTGTTGCAGCTGTGTTTGTGCTTTACATTCCATTCCCTTTATTATGGTTGTGTATGGAAGCCACCACAGGGTACTGAGCTTTAACACGGAGCTCCTCATCACTTAAGGGATAAAAGCAATCGAGAGAAAAAAGAAACACAAAAAAAGGAGAAGAAACCCTCAAACATGCAGTGGGTTTAAAATGAGACTTGAATTCTGTGGTTCATTCGACTGATAGTTTCAAAGTTAAGCTCTGAGTGGAAGAAACGCATGCACACAGTAGGTCGCAAGGCACAGGGCTAAGGGACATGGAAGGGGTTTCTGGAACAGCCACAAAGCATGGATTTGAAGGCACAAGTTCAGTATGCCACAGGGGGTTCTTCACATCTCTCCATAGAAGATAAAAAAGACTGCAGCCACCAACTGAAACCCCAAATGCAATGACAAATATATGAGTTTCAAAACAAAAAAAAAGATGCATTAAAGAAACGCAACTTGTCGTTACTGGTGACTAGAGGTGTGCAGAAGTGGGGAAACATGCCACATAAGTACAATTTCAGTGGCGGGGCAGAACTACAATGACTTTTGTTCTTTTTTTACAACATTAGAATAGACAGTTGCAAACCTTTACAGGCAGGAAGAAAACTGGTACATCCTGATGATACAAACTTGTGGTTGATTAAAATTAAAATCATTAAAACTTTTTTTCTGCTAATATGTTGAAACCAGACAATAAAAATGTATAACCATATACAATAGGTATATTAACTGTGTCCCCTGTCTTACTTCAGGCAGATTGTTTCATTCAATTTTTTTTGTTGAATTGTCATGGTCACCCTATGCTTAAACCCACAGTGAGGCGACAATTTTAAGCTCGTTCTGTAGAACACAACCCCGCTTCTCCTTTAGCCTACGAAACACGAAACGCGCATTGAACAGGAAACTGGACAACCGGCCGAACACATAAAGGTAAATCAGCTACAATCATCTTTTTTATTAGAAATCTTAAATACTACCGAAATAAAGGGGCTATACAGATCCACAGAAAAAGACATGCTTATGACGTTTTACAAATTCTCCATATTCTGAGCAGAAATCTATCATGGGCATCAACATACAATACCTTTTTGCTCTTATCAAGAGTAATTATTAACGTGTAAATTAAGTCTTTTTTTCAGTTTGGATTCTCATTTGCTGTGTAGGATAATCCCAATGGGCAGTGAGTCACTACAGTCTGAAATTAACACACAATTAAAACATCAGCTTCGTGAGGATGTTTTATAAAAACCTCCATTTCAAAAATCCTGGAAAATTTTCTACTTTCAAATGAAAATTTTTTTCCACTATTAAAAAATAAAAATAAAAAAGGAACACAGAAAAAACTACTATAATTTTTAATAAACTCCCTTTGGTAAAAACTGTAATAAACTGTCATACAATTTAGCTTCTTATATATACTAACTTTAGCCACCTCTCACTAAAGTCCACTGAAAGCTTGTGATGCAGGCTAACAAATCAACGCAGATCTCTATAATAATAAAAAAGGTTGCACTATGTACAGTTCATTTACAAAGAGTGAGTATTGTGTGGGTTCTATAAGTTACTGACCATCCCTATTGTTTGAGTTCTAGCTGATGTGCTGATTCTCAGGCCACTGCCAGAACATTCAGAAAGTACTGCATCATGGAGGTCAGTTAGTTTTGATTATACATATCAGAATATATAACTGTCATATTGACATTCACAAGCTATACAATTTTACAGTGTGTGGCCAGTAATTACTAAAGTGAGACTATATTTTTACATTAATTGCTATGGATAGAGCATCTACTTAGACCAAGTCTGATTTATAACAGATGTATTAATGCTGCCTCTGAAAGAGCAGTAATACCATGAGACTTTAAAAAATAATAAAAAAAAAAAAAATCATCCCTTGACACAGAAACCGGCAAATAGCAGAGGGATATTGCTTGTGTTGTATCTCTATTGAGTCTGAATCTCCAAATAAGCTACTTGAATACTTCTATGGGGAAAATCTTAATTTGGTAACACGCAGGCCAGAATGTTAAGTGCATCTTTCAGCCAATCATTGTATTGAGCCAGAAGTTACTCTTAAAAGTAATAATTACCGCATGTCTTTTGGCAAAGTGATGCTGATGACTTCACGCATGAGGCCCGTCAACGAACGGCCGTTTATACCTCCAGCGCCATGACATCACGGCCTTTGCCTGCATCACAGCTCAGCCAGGGGACCCCATCCTGCATTTTTTCCACTACCTACCACAGAGCACCTGAAGTTACCTAGACCTGTGACCTGGGTTCGAATCTGGTATGCAGCCATATCTTATGCCAAGAGAATCTGCAGAAAGAGTTGGTTGGTGTTCAGTTCAGCTGGAGGAGTCCCATGTTTTGGCACTGGGGGCCTGCTACACGCAGGCACAGCTAAAAGGTCATCAAAGTTAAAACTGTGAAAAACGTGACACGCCAGCTGTGGCAACCAGATCTTTTTGTTTTTTGCTGCGGTGTTGGTGTACAAAGGACGGCCCGGCCCTGGTCATGCCAGCCTGGTCGTGCCAGCCTGTCCGCAGGCCCTAACAGAGACCCACCCCTCGGCTTCCCAGAACACCTGCAGGCTACTGAGCTTTGCAAGGGCCCAGGTATTTAACGCGGTATTTGTTGATGCTCATGAAGTGGACGATTTCTGGCTCTCGGGTGGTGGTGCAGGGCAGCAGTCCCTCGCGGCCCTCTCCCATCAGCCACCTGCTGCAGCCGGCAGCCATATCTGGGGTCACGTGCTCCTTTACCCACTCGTCCACCCAGGCTTGGAAGCGTCGGTGAAGTTGGGTGCTGACCCTCTGGTGTGACTGTGGAGAAAAGCCCCTCATTAACATTCAGGCAAAAGCAGCAACCTTAAAGCACAACTGAGTGCATGGGGTCACAGTGACAAAAAAAAAAAAAAAAAACAAAAACAGAGAATAAAAGTATGGAGCAGTAATGGATAAAATGGCGATATTTTATCATAACCGGTGTACCCACGATACATTTCAGAGGTGTCGCAGGAATTGTGATACAGCCCTATATTTACTTTTCTTTAGCAGATGCCTTTGCTAAAACGACCTAAGAGCAAGTAAGGCAAACATCAGGCCAAAATACGGATTGTCTTGCTATGTGCGTCTTCATGCACATCGCCCTCAGCTGCAGCGTCTTCCACATGTTCAGAAGTACTCATACACAAACACTTCTTACTGACACAAAATTAGGGCTGCTACTAACAACTATATGTATAGATTAATCTAATCGATGATTTTATCAGTTGATTGATTAATCTAAACATATAATCTTCCTCCAGAAAATCAACTTGACCAATTAACTGCAGTGCTTTAGATAATTTATACCGGCTTTATGGCACTATATGGACATTATTGTGGACCACAATTCGGTAAGCAGATTAGCAGCATGCCTAAAAATTAGGAGTGTAATGGTACACTTCTTTCTAATGAAATCTTTCTGTACGAGTCTGTCGGTTCAGTACACATATGTACTGAACGAGTGCAGCAAATGTGGAACTTTGTGTGTTTGCCGTAAACAAATTGTCATTTACAAACAAAAAAAAACTTTTGTAACGATCTGGGGGAATTTTTTTTTATCACTTCTACTCAGTCCTTTTTTATATATACCGTATTTTATATATCCTAATAATTGAGTCTATTATAATGTTACAAACAGTTTCTCTTGTAAGGTTGTCTTGCTCGCTAAGTGGTTAATTGGCATTCCTAACCACACCACAAAAAACAAAACAACCACAATCTATATCGTGGCCCATGGGTATAACAAGCCGCATGCGATATGATATTCTGGCTATATCGCAAACCCCTGGCGGAGGGTGATCCTCACCTGGTGAGCCCGCAGAAGGGCGGTACGCCTGTACATGTAGTCCTCTGACTTGAAGACGTACACCATCTTGTAGGAGTTCAGCTTAAACATGCACTCCATCTTGAGGTTTTCGGCACCCTCGGGGGACTTCTTCCCACCCTCTTTAGCCTCCTTCTCCTGCTGTTCTTGCCCTCGCTGGTACTTGCGTATGCGACGCAGGTTCCTAGTTTATGGGGCGGTACAGAAGCTGCCATAAACACACGGGCAACGATGCTGATCCCCTCTGCAAGCGCCTCTAAAGGAACTCAGGCCTGAAGATTTGCAAACTTCATTGGACAGGGAAGGGAATTGGAGACAAACTGAAACAAGGACTCATTTATGCATGGCACACTTCCGAATTCCACGGCATAAGGACTTACATTTGGTAGCCCAGGAAGCAGTTAAAAAAAGAAAAAAGAAAAAGCAAGTGGTACCGAGTCCCCACTTCAGGCAAACCGAGACAATAATTTGCACTTATAGATGAGTAACAGCAAAACCCACGAATCACAGTTTGCATTCTGGCTTCTACTAAACCTGGCTGTAAACCATCATGGTGAAGTATGAACACTTACTAACTGCCCACATGTTCACAAGTTGCATATTCGACCTGATGGGTATAAGGATCTCCACAATTACAATAGTCTGAGGATATCACGGAAGAACCTCTGCAGCTGTTCTTCAGGCTACACTGGAAGTATTCAATACTTTGTAAACTGAAAAGAGCCAACGATTCATCTTGACTTACTTAAAAAGTTATAAAACAACAAATATAAATATAGAATCCAGCAGCAAACCATATAGGACAGAACTGTGCAGAAAACAAAAAAAATCTTTTAATCCAAATATACAATTTTAACATTTTGGAAAATAAAACAAGAAATGGAAAATTTGAAAACTGCATCCAGCCAAGTGTCCAAACAAAATCACACAGGGGCGCGTCATCTTGGGAATACACTTCACAGAAACACTGTATTTACAGCACTGCCATGCATGCAGTGCTGCATGAAGGAAACCAGGTCAGAATGTTATGGTCAGTTTGTAGATCAAAAGCCCAAAAAAAGACCAGAATGAAACCCACAGAGGAGTGACTGCACTGTACCTTTTCAGTCACAACACAGCTGGGTGACACAGAATGAACTCAGATTTCTAATCACTACACAGCAGGACAAACACCTACACGCAGATTTATAAAAAAAAAAAAACCTGCGTTTGCAATCAATGAATAACTTACAACAATGTGACTTAGGTAGAAGGTTTGACTGCACCGTTATTTCTTGCCATGTCGCTTTTGAATAGCGCCTTATGGGGGTTAGCAGTAAACTGTAAAACTTCAGTGGCGGATGAGCTCAAATGGGGGGCAACTCGGGACATGTTTTAGCTGGGACTTCAGGCGTTTCATCTTTAGATAAGTGTCACACTTAAGGCTTCAGTTCCAGCTGACCATGCGACCTCAGTCTTACACACTTCCATTCCACACGCCATACGACACTCAGAGCTGTGGCCGATTTCAGGCTGCGAAGAGACACAGAGGGTTTGCCAGCAGGCTTCCCCAGTGAGGCAGGACTGAGCTGGGCACTGTGCTGCTGACACACATGGCCAGACTCTCACCTGGGGAGGAAGACGGGTTTCTGTGCGAGGTGTTCACGGAGCTCCGGTGAGGTGGAGTCAGAGTTCAGGTACCTCCCTACGTAATCGGACCAGCGCTGCAAACCAAACACGACAGGGGATTCTAATTAGGTAAGAATAAGAAAGCACCATAAGCCGTTTGAGACGGGCAGTCCTGAGGAGTGGCCGTATTTTCAGTGCCTGCAGAAGCGTGTGTTTGGACAGAGGGAAAGCCATGTCAGGAAGCTCACCTCAGCTTCCATCGGCTCATCAGAATTGTCCTCCTCTGTGTCGAGCAGGTCCACCGTCAGCTGTAGGTGTCCTTTGTTCTTCAGGAACATCACCTTTGCACAAAGGTAACAGAAGAGGTGAGTCTGTTCACACTACGGCGATCAGATGTTTCCAGCTGTGTACGGGCCTCCACTGCTGTACCTTGAAGCAGTTCTCGTCAGACATCAGCTGCTCAGCCCTGCGCTGGTAAGCTGCCTCCTGGGCTGCCCGGGAAGCCTGAGTGGACAGGGAGCCGCCGGTGGCTGCGTTCTGGCTCTCAGACAGGTAAAGATCCGTCACCTGCACGCAAATCTCGTCGCTCACAATATGCTGCAGCTGGAAATAAAGAAGAATCCACTGAATCTTTTGCCTTAATGCTGAAAGAGCCTGTAATCAACTGGAAAAAGGATTCATCATGGAGAGAAGATCCGCTAAGCCACCAATTTCTGAGTTGTACAATAATGATCTACAATAATTCCTTAAAAAGCATGTTCCACAGCACATTAGCCAGGAAGACTCCTTTTTGTGTCATCTTGAATACAGCATATCTACCAAGCTGTCAGTAAGTGATGCAGGCCCTCACGCTCAAAATATGTCAGTGTAACCATGGCGCTATTAGCAGACTTCAGGAAACTTGATACCACAGCAAGTAGCATGAAGACAGAGGAATGCATTCTGTAATTAATCAGCACAGAGGAGCAATTCACATGGGTGCATCTAGGGTGTACTGACCTGCCTGACGATGCTCTGGATCAGCTTGTCCATGGTGAAAGCCATGTAGGCATGGATAGTGAACATTTCCCGCAGCGAGTCCTCGTACTGAGAGGCATCCATATTCCCATCGAGAAGGTTGCGGACCATCTCCAGGAAAGCTGAATAGTAGTCTTCCACCTCAATGTCCACTGCAAGCAGGATGGACAATGTAAGTTACATGTGGATGCACAGATTAGCCAGAAATAGTTTAATAATCCAGCAAGAACAATTACGAGAACAACTCAAGCAAACTGCCTCACACAAGAGCTGTACGACTGCATAAGATCGTTTTCTCACGCTGCACAATAGGAACCATTCATCTGACGTAATTTTATCAGATGTTTGGTACGTATTAAATGGAGCAAATGCAGGTTTTTTGGCATTAAATTTTAAAGATGTTTATTGGAAAATTCCTACACTTGTAAGCTTCTGGTTTTAGTGAGAAGCTTTGCCTGGACGTCCCTTCACATTAGACGTTTCTAAATGAACAGTGGAATAAACTGCAGAAGTGAAAAAGACACAGCTGCAGAGATGAACTGCGCGGACGCTAGCGAGTGGCAGTGCGAATGGCCGCGGGCCCCGCCGGTACTCACTGGGCTCCTTCAGTCGCAGCTGGACAGCCGGCGTGTCGCTCTTGTCCCGCTTGAGGCCCAGCACCTCGCGTTCCCACGCTCTCTCGCGGCACTCGTCCTCGATTTGGCGCTCTGCCTGCGTGTAGATGCGCAGAAGCCGTGCACACAGAGTCTGGTGCAGCCGCAAGAAGATGTACCAATTGTTGTTGACATAGAACAGGTTGTACGCGTCGTCCGTGGAGCGCAGCTTCTGGGCTCCCGTGCTGCCAAAAAGGAGCTTCGACTTGGTGGGGCTCCCCGCTGAGCCCCCGCCCACGCCGTTGTGCTTCTTAGCCCCACCCTCCTCCAGCTCTGCCTCCTCCTCCTCCTCCTCCTCCTCCTCCACATCGGACAGCTCCCCACGCTGGGCAAACAGCATGTCGGGGATGAAATGATGGACCACCTGCTTGATCTTGTACTTGTCCTCTTTCTGAATGCCGGTCTGCCTCTTGACGTGATGGATGATGAGTGCGGCAGCATCCTCTAGGATCTGACTGTCCTCGTAGGTCAGGCTCAGATGTGGCCCAGCAGTCTCCTCTGACCCCTGCTCTTGGCGCTGCAGGTTAGATGAATGACTGACTATTAAATAACCCCAAAGCAAAACAATTCTCAATATAATTACATTTTTAAGGCCTGATCTTGAAACACAAGTGAGTGTTTTATGACCTCAGCCATCCAGTAGAACTGTAATACCCCACTTTCCACCAACGTGGAGCAGGAGCTGAGCTTTTTCCAAATCTGTGTTTCCCTCCGGAAAAAAATTCTGGTCCTGGGCCAGGAAAATGACTCCTGGACGGTACCACAGAAAAGGTGGTCAGACCATCATGTCTGAACCTTCCCATACCCAGAAAATGCATTCCATCAATCCATAACCGATATAGTTTTGTCTAATACTGCTGGTCCCAGCACTGAAAGAACCTGTCAGCTTATTAGCAGAATAATGGTACATATTTTTTAATTCAGTGAAAAACTAAAGATCAGGTCAGATTTAACAATAAATTATAAATATGTCACAAGTTGAATACATAGCTAGAGTAGCGAGATCATGGGGCAGACAGCAAAGCTCGACTTTTAGCAGCCTCTTTTATTGCGTGATCCTTACAAGGACAGCGGTAAAACAGCAGATGAAAATAAGTCACATGCAGATGGGAGAGTCCTTATGGAGACAGACGTGAATACAGGCCATGGAGACCGAGCACAACTGGTCATACTCTGAGAAACATGAGACTAAAGGCTCATTTTAAGAACCTACACTTTAGTCTCACTTCCAGTTACATAATGTTTCCATTCTGTTCTTTTTTAAAACCGATGGGGACATGGGTCAGTTCTCAAAAGGCACCAAGCGAGAACCAGCCCAGCACCAGCACCAGCCAGGCACCAGCTCAGCACCGGCACCATTTCCAGCACCGGCCAGGCACCGGCACCATTTCCAGCACCATTTCCAGCACGAGCCCAGCACCGGCACCATTTCCAGCACGAGCCCAGCACCGGCACCATTTCCAGCACGAGCCCAGCACCATGTTATCATGATGCCGCTTTCAACCTCCATAAAAACCTAAACAGTCATAAAGTAGCAAAGGAGTTTCTCTAGAGACCCATTAGATAGAGCGTGTAGGACTGAACTCTTTAGTTTAGATGAATTTATTATACACTGGAAAAATCAGTATTCAGCTGAAAAATGTGAATTCATTAATTATGGAGTGGTACTTTTTTCTCGTTTCACCTGGAAGGTCAGGCGGCCCCATAGTTTTCAAAATTGTCTCGTACCTCGTCATAGATGCTCTCTATCTCATTCAGCAGCGTTTTCGATCGCAGGACCTTGGTGTCATTCTGCTTGAAGTTGATGCCCTGGTGGTCCAGGGACTTCAGGTAGTATTTCTCATTCTGCTCCCTCCAGATCTTGTTGAATCCCCTCTGTGCTTCTCTCCACTCTTCTTCCTTAATCTTTAGCCTGAACACCATTTTTATTATTAACTGAGGTTAATAAAACGATGCACAAACCAGGCTTGTATGAAAGAGCAGATTGTGTCATCCTGAAAACTGGAAACCTAGCCACGCTTTTTTCAACAGAAACTTCAAAAAGTTATAAAGGCTCTAACTTCTAAATTAATTTATCATTGAGGTCAGTCAAATTTTGGAATAATCTAGCAAATGATTAAGTGTGTGCAGACCAAAACCCATTTTCCCACAATTTTTAAATTATTTCTTTCAGTTCTTTCTCTACACTTTACTGACTGGAAGCCTAAGAGTGGCTTCCTCACAAATATCACCTTTCCATGCAAAAAGGATGTGGTTCTATCAGCTCAGTGCCGGTATCTCGCTTTTACGCCACTGGAGCTGCCCTGGGCTTTAGCTGTGGGCCGGAGCACCTCACCTCTTTAGCACAATCGGCACAGAAACCGCGGGGTTCTTTTTCAGACCATCGATGATATCGGGAGCCTTGTCCCCGTATATCCTCTGTATAGCTTTGCGGTGGATGACCTCGGAGGAGCCGCCCATGGTGTTGTCCAGGCGAAACTTAGCCTGTTCCTCGGCTGACATGCGGGACAGCTTCTTCTGCATGGCCTCCAGCACACGGATTGTGGCCAGGTTAGTCTCCAGTACCACGTCCAGCTGTGGACAGAAGAGCTTCAATACTCCATGCAGATATAAAGCACTGGTCTTGGGAACTTGTTTATAGTTTTTACATATTAACCAAAAAAATAAATAAAATACGTATATAAAGCAAAAACAATGGGGAAAACATTTCTTCAATTGATGATTTACTAGTTTGGTTACCTCAAAGCGTTCATCTTCGCATCTGTAAATATGCTCTTCATACTGGGTCTTTTTGGAACTGACAAAGGTGGAGTCCTCAGACCAGGAGGGGAACGACACCCAGGTGTCATTCAGCACCTGAAAGGGTCGCGGTACAGACAGACACTGTTAGCGCCTCCTTAGCCACCGCTGAGGGACAGACAGTGAACACACATTTTACACCCAAAATTCTCTCATACACAAGAACATGGCACTTGTCGAGTTCCTCTGTGGGTAGGCGGAGGTGCTGGCCCTCGCTTTGAGCTGGGTGACCGCCTCAGGACCCTAACCCTACCCGTTACTCACTCCTGTGTGCCTGTACGTGAATATTTCCCTTTTTCTGACAGCAACCCTCAGACTAAATACCCCTTTAGGTTAAACCTGAATTCCCAGAACACCTCTGGATTCTCTATGCAAGCAGTGTCCTTGCTTCCCAAATGAAATATACATTTTACGCATTTTTAGAATAAAGGTTTGGTTAAACATTTTCATTCCAGCTCTACACCTGGAAAGGGGTATCCCAAAAAAAAATTGTTCACCTTCCAGAAGCTCCTGCCTCACAATTCCCTTCAGAGAAGGGGTCAGGTTACGGGCAGGGCTCACCTCCTTACAGAGTGGCGTTCTCCCCGTGCACCTCGGTTGCTGGTAACTCTTAGGCAGTGCCCTGTAGCTGGAGCCAAGCCTCTTACAGGAGGCGTAGTCGATCTCCATGGCGATGCCCTCAGTGGCTCGCTCCTTAGGGAAGCTCTCCATGTGGGAAGACTCCCTGTATCCCAAGAAGTTCTTGAACCAGTTGAACAACTCTGGGAATTTTCTATTAAAAAAATTGTGCACATACAACATCATCTTAACAGTATGTCCAGCAGCATAAAACATTCAGAAGCAAAACGAATATATAAAAAGAAAGAATGTTACGATGGCATATTAAAAAGAAAATAAAAAAAATGTTGACATGACAAAAATACATTTTCAAAGTGCAAATAGTGTGATAAGTGGATACCCTTGATACAGAAATCCAACATCAGACTATTTTATAGTCTTTATAAGTCTTCCTGCATCACAGTGTTGCTAAAGAGTCCAGTTGCACTTTGTTTGACACTCACCCCAGAAAGGGGAGCACGAGCTGCACCAGCTCCGCACGCGATATCACCTCCTGGTTGAAGATGTCCAGGCAGCGTAGGAAGTTCTCGTAGGCCTCGGAGCTGCGCAGGGCCTTCCGCACCTGCAACGCACACAGCTGAAAGAGAGCTGCACATGCAGGGGCCTGTGCATATGGTGCACTGAACGGCCACAGTTACACGAGAAAAGCACACTGTGCATGTGATCTGTAGTATGAAGATGAAATAGAATCTGCAGTTCGTTTTCCTCAAGCTCTATTTACTGCACTTTGTATTTTAAGTGAATAGTATTGCATCTGTTACTAGTCTTGACTGAGACAATTAGATGGGTAATGGCAATCGTTTATCTGTTCGTCATTTGTAAACACTTCTTTGTAGACTGGCTGAGCGAGAACCTCTGCACTGCATGCGTCAGACATTGAAAATAAAACATCTTGAGTCTAGGGAGTAGATTAAAGATTGCAGCTGGTAAACGGTATCAAAATGGCACAAAACATTAAGCTGTGGGATCCCTGCTCACCTTCTCAAAAAAGACCGACTCAGTGCCGATTCCATGTTTACCGACTTCTGCAAGTGGCTGGTCTTTCAAACCCAGCAACTTGGGCTTCTTCTGCAAAAAGAAAAAGAGACGGCATAGAAAACATTATGTGCTGAGGTGCTCGGTGGCAGCTGAACGTCTGGCCTAACTTATGTAAAGCTACAGCATCTTCTGTGATCTGGCACCTACCAACACCAAAGAAAGAGGACTGAAAGCCCACAGAAATGGTGCACATTACCGTGAGCAAACACAGAACACGATTCCAAAACAGGTCATTCACATCAAAATATGTCGTTTTCAACAAATTCACAGCCTGTAATATATGCACAAAAGGAGTTTCTGCGGAATTTTATTAAAGTATGCAAATTCATAGCACAGAAATCTAGTGTGATTGTTAAATTAAACAGAGACAATTAGCTTGACACTGAAAGTCTCCCCATTCTACCAGTGCAATGGTGAGGGAGTCTAGAAGACATGCAGCTGTTCTCTACCAGGACCGAATATATCAGTCTACAGAAAAAACTGGCCAATATTAAGGTTCCACAACTTTACTGGTACAAATTTATCTGTGAAAAAGAAACATTTTTAGTGCAAAAAAATCCCTTTAAAACACACATGACATGAAGTGCGAGAAGCTACCATTATAAAGCATAGCCTAGGATCATTAGTAAGTGTTATGGTTCAGTTCAGGGTAACGCCGTAATAGAACGCGTGCCTAGTTATATACAGGGAAGACCAAAGTAAAGTCCTACTGCCCTGTGTTTTATTTACAGTGGTGTGAGAGACAGACACCCAGCGTCAAAAGTGGATTTTACAAAAACAAACAAAAATCCACACCTACCTAAAGGCAAAAACTGGCTAGCATTCCTACGCCGGACAAAAGAAAAGGATGTGAAGAGACAATATACTACAGCTAACTCCCTGTGTACTCTAAACAAACAGCATGAGAGTGAATGACGAAAGCCGGCCAAGTCCTACCATCCAAAGGGAATTAACCAGTGAATGGTGAAAAGCAGATATACGATACCAAATCGAGCAAAACCCAGAAAGGCCTGGGCGAAGGTAGAGCCCAAAATCATACAACATATCAAAGAGGTGCTAGTCATGGTATAAGGCCACACAAAGTCTTTATAACCCAATGTGGTTTTAGTGTATGGACACAGTTCATTTGATAGACATGAAGAACCACACTCAAAACATACAGTACTCTTACAATGTGCTCGGCTGAGAACACATTGAAAAAGTTTGCATTGACTAATAACCAAGTTTTACGGTTAAATTATGAAGTGCCACTTTTGTATTATTTAGAGTAAGATTTAGATTAAGACTTTGCCAGTTCCTGCTCTTTGATAAATCAACGCAAAAGATACTGTTTAACAAAAGCTATTGGTGTCTAATTTTTTTAATCATATGATATTATCAGGTGATATCTGAATGTTTCCAATAAGAAGCAGGTAGACAAAGTCTTAATATCAGTTGGGCCCTCATCTGTGCTCCAACCTCACCATGAGCAGCAGCACATTCACTCTTTGCACAAGTTGGTGAGCTTACAGGTTTGTTCAGTAGCAGTTTTACACCTCTAAGATGGGTGGGTATTGAGACTCATACACTCATACAGCAGTGCCCCTATAGTCTGGGTAAGGCGCAGTTCACCTTGACAGGGGGCGTGGTGACACCGGCAGAGTGCCTTCGCATCTGGCAGCCGTTCTGACTGGGCCTCTGCTTATTGTTGAGTTGTGGCTTTTTGACGGTGCCCCCGTGGTCGTTGCGTACAGACTCCACCTTCTCCGCTGTCGTCTTAGGTAACACCTGTAACGGAGGACAGCAACAGCAATTAAACATGACCTTTATATCCAAAGCCACCTGGAATTCACGCACTGCTGGTCTTCTTAACTAAAGACCATCTTGAAAACCTGGAATGTAATTTGCAAACTAGTGCAATATTTGACAGGTGACTAAATGTGCCCATTTATTTTAAGTAGAAGCAGTTTTACAAGGATTCCTGTACAAGTAATATAATCAGCACCTGAAAGAACTCAACTACGGTGTTGGGGACAAAAGGGCTTCAGTTATAAGCTACATGACTAGTCTCAGCTAGGAGTCTAATAAATGAAGTTCATCTCCACGAAACAGGACAAAAGCTAGACTCACCCCAGAGTTGTTTGCATCTGGCAGGAACTGGCCGAACTCTGAGAGCAGGTCCTCCTGGTTCTTGAAGAGGCGCGCAACCTGGGAATACACTTCCTGCTCCGTAAGGGCCGGCGTGTAGTTCCCTGCAGCCTCCTTGGCGTTGCGCTGCTCCTTCTGCATGGGAAAGCAGCCGGCATTAACGGAAGGGCTCCGAGCCGTGTGAGGGAACAGAAAAGGGGAATTCACAAGCCTGAGGAATGAACTTCCCTTTACAATTGAGAATGCTTTACGAAGGAATCGCATGTCCAAGCTTGGCGTCCCCATTGTCATGTAATGCAGATAAATACAGAACACACAGGGAGAACCGATGTCTGCACCCCTGCAAGGCGCAAGTTCCCAGTCCGTTTTTTAAAAAGAAGCTGGAAATTGGCAGCCAGTAAGAACAAAGCACAGCAAACCCAGGACCGACCTGATACGTGTGGAGGATCTCCAGGAAGGATTTGTAGATTTCAGGTTGGCCTTGGAAGCGGTTCTTGATCTTATTGACGTAATTTATGGCGTGGTTGAACTCCACCGGCTGGTTGTTCTGCAGGACCGGAGCACCAGTTGGAGTGCTGCTGGCCGGAGTGTGGGGCTGCATGGGGGGCGAGCGGGGAGAGGCGTAGGGCGGGATGGAGGGGTTGGGTTGGCTGCTGGGCGTCAGCGCTGGAGACTGCAGTGGCTGAAGGGGGAACGACTACAGTGAGGATCCGCTTGGCTGAGGCAAACAACCAGCCAGAACGGAAAGACCATACTATACCAGCATCATACATGCTAAACACAGTGGTAACAGAGGTATTCCTCATCACTTCATAAGAAATAAAGAATCATCCATATTTCACTTTTTACAATTTCCAGAGAACCACCATATCAGTGGTGGGTTCTCCCTGCTGCCTGTGCTCAGCCTAATCAGTATTAACCATATTTATTTTTTTTATATATATATATATATATATATATATATATATATATATATATATATATATATATATATATATATATATATATATATATATATATATGAGAGGCAAAATTCAAAGAGTAATAAAAAATAAGAGTCAGTCAACATTTTTTACTGAGATTATGTAGATTCTAAAGGGTGAAATTAATATTTACCAGTTTCAGTGATTTACGTTGTTTCAATTCAAAGTTACCAAATACTAAGCAACATACAAGTACTTCAGCCTACTACAATGTAAGTTACAATATTCTGTCAGTAGAAGTGGATAAAAATACTTTATTCTAAGTACAGCAAAAAAATTTACTGGACTCAAATTTACTTAAAATCAGACAGTTCTTCGTAACACAAATCCAGTGAAAAGCAGTCAGAAATTAACCTGCAAGGAAAAGCCTTTAATTTTAGAGCACAATATGTGCAGTTTATCAATTACAATCCACAGGAAATAAAAAGTATTTAAAAAGTATCTGATGAGTTGAAAGGCACTGTTGCTAAACCTTTACCTTGAGTACCAAACCTACATTGTACTGCCAATCATCTACTTGATTGGGTGTTTTGACAGAAAGGAGGACTTGCCACTGGTTGTTTTTTGTGAAAAAAAAAGTTTCAAAACTGAATAAATAATTTGGTTAAAGCCACCTGCAACTCATATAAAACCTACAAGAAGGAAAGGGCCATCCATTCATTCAGCAACCAATAAACTACTTAAGAATGTACAGTACAGCAGGTTTCTGCACTGTACCATGCAGTCTGCATTTCTGCAACATGCATTCAGACAAAAACTAGACTCGTGATATCAGTTAGAGAACTTATTAAAAGACATTGTGATATTCTTGGTATCCAAAGTGTCAGCCAATGAGAAAATGTGTGGAAGTTGCAATGATATTTAGCAGGAGAGGAAACTACTGACTATTGACTATTTGATGCATACAGGAAAGAGGAAACTGTAACATTAGTGAAAAACTGAAATAAGGTTATACCTTAAAGTTCTACTGTACCATGAAACATCACTATAATATAAAGCAGTAAACCGTACCTTAGTCATTTTGGCTGGTGTGGGCTGGGCAGCTGGAGGGGGGGCCGCAGTACTAGCTGCGGCAGCTAGGTGAGACTGATGCTGAGGGGGGGTCACAATGGGAAGGTTCTGAACGGAGATGCCGTGAGGGGTTATGTGGTGGATCTGCCCCGGGGTCGTGACATTCACCAAGTCGTTGGTTTGTACTTCTATTTTGTATCCAGGAGGCAGAAATGTGTTGAATCCCATAATGAGGTCAGGGTGACCCTTGAAGAGCTGAGACACCCTACTGATCACCCCTGGGGTATCAATGCTGTAGGCACAAAGCAACAGCAGTGAGGTTTCAATACAGGTATCAGTGCTGTAGGCACAAAGCAACAGCAGTGAGGTTTCAATACAGGTATCAGTGCTGTAGGCACAAAGCAACAGCAGTGAGGTTTCAATACAGGTATCAGTGCTGTAGGCACAAAGCAACAGCAGTGAGGTTTCAATACAGGTATCAGTGCTGTAGGCACAAAGCAACAGCAGTGAGGTTTCAATACAGGTATCAGTGCTGTAGGCACAAAGCAACAGCAGTGAGGTTTCAATACAGGTATCAGTGCTGTAGGCACAAAGCAACAGCAGTGAGGTTTCAATACAGGTATCAGTGCTGTAGGCACAAAGCAATAGCAGTGAGGTTTCAATACAGGTATCAGTGCTGTAGGCACAAAGCAACAGCAGTGAGGTTTCAATACAGGTATCAGTGCTGTAGGCACAAAGCAATAGCAGTGAGGTTTCAATACAGGTATCAGTGCTGTAGGCACAAAGCAACAGCAGTGAGGTTTCAATACAGGTATCAGTGCTGTAGGCACAAAGCAACAGCAGTGAGGTTTCAATACAGGTATCAGTGCTGTAGGCACAAAGCAACAGCGGTGAGGTTTCAATACAGGTATCAGTGCTGTAGGCACAAAGCAACAGCGGTGAGGTTTCAATACAGGTATCAGTGCTGTAGGCACAAAGCAACAGCAGTGAGGTTTCAATACAGGTATCAGTGCTGTAGGCACAAAGCAACAGCAGTGAGGTTTCAATACAGGTATCAGTGCTGTAGGCACAAAGCAACAGCAGTGAGGTTTCAATACAGGTATCAGTGCTGTAAGCACAAAGCAACAGCAATCAGCACTCACTCATTTTTATGCACTACAGAATGACAATTACAGCACTGATTTTTTTACTTGCAAGACTTTTTTTAAACCATGCCAAATCAGCAAATACAGGCATGTCAGAAATAAATAACACCGCCAGCACCATTACCTCACTGAAGAGGGTACATCATTCTTATGAAAATCAAATCCCAACAGGATAAGACGAAAAAGATTTAAAATGACATCACCTTTGAGACTTGAACTCCTTCATGATGTCAAGGAAGTCATTGTATACTTGAGGTTGACTTCCAAACTGCAGCTTTACCTGGTCCAGGTAGGACAAAGCATCTTCTACCTGCAAATGAGAGACCACCTTTCATTACTTACAGCACATATTCCAAAACAAGCCAAAATTCCTTTTTTTCATTGCTATGCTGTTTGCCCAGTAAAACAACATTATAAGATACGTACAGTTAACATGTATGAATCAATCAATCATGAACAGCCAAAGTAATTAACACAGACCAAGCAAGAAACCCCTTTAATAGAATATTGTGTGAAACATTTAAAAGCACAGTAAAACCAAAATGGCATATTTCATCCAAACACACTGCACTCCTCCTCCAGACTCCTGCTTTCACCAGCAAAATATGTGTCATATTACTGAACAACCTTGGCCTTTGTGGTACAAACGTCAAGCTGGCCACCGACTAAGCTCAGAAATGACTGAGTCCCTGTCCTTCATTCCCTTTCCAACACAGCACTTTAGGCAAACTTATAGTAATTTATAATAATTAAGGGCAAATTACGGTGCCCAATGAGTTATCAAAGCATCACATAGTGAGACTGACAAAACTGCTCTTACAGTGAAGGGATGGGTGAGTGTGAAGGAAGACATACTGGTGACAATCAGAACTGGTTGCTCTCAATAAAGTCCAAACTCTTTTGGTATCTATTAACCTGTAAGGCCACACAAAAACTACTGGGAAAAACGACTGGGAAGTGTGGGGTGTGTACCGGCGGTCTGATCAGCAGTTTCCTAAGTCAAATTATTTCCAATTTCTGAGATGCGAACAGAACATGTGAACATGTGGGGGGTCATAAAAAAAAAGAAAAGAAAATATTTTGTTTCTTTTTGGAAATTAACCAATTACTCCATAAAAGCACACATTTTCCGTGGCCAGTATTCCGTTGGTACTGGTCCACGGACAACTGGCTGAGAACCCCTATCCTAGAGTTCACAATGAAAGTGTCCAATAGTATTTCTATTAGCCAGTTTTTCATTAGAATAATTCTTTTGTTGATTGTACTATATTAATGATGCATCTTACTTTCCAAATTCAATCAGAAAAAATACAGAAACCAGAAAACGTAGGGTGCATGTTTTGTTTCTTCAGAAATCATGAGCACACACACAGTGAGTGAAACACAAGCAGAGCCCAACCACAGTCAGCTATGTCATCTATACATAATCATGGGTCAAATAAGGCGATTGTCTCACCAGTGTTACAATACAATCCTGGCAGTACTACAGACTGGACTGGACGATATTTGCAAAATATTGTACTGTGATTATGAACATTCATATCGCCATCAGTTTGAATATCATGAGAATAGGGCGGGGCGAAATCATATTGATATTATATTGCACATGTGCAATAATCACCAGGGCTTCAGATGACAGATGAAGCATTTGGCCGGACGCCAGCTATTCAGTGCTATACCGACATTTATTTATGCCAATAATTTGGTAAGGAGATAAGTAGTATGGCTTAAATATTAATGAGATTCATTTTGTGATACCCAAGTTAGCACTCTGCACAAACTTTATGTTTCGCAAATTCGATTAGCGGAGCACACCACATAATACTGTTCTGGTATACTACGGTTTAGTAGGCCTATACCTCAGTACAACATGCACTGAAGTCGCGGTGAAGGAGAGCAGCCACGACGTCTTTTAAAAGAGGGGATCTTGTGGATAAAAGACGTCGGCGGTGTGGCGCTGCTTTCTACAGTTCAAAGTCTGACACGTTTATTAATCTTAAGGATATGCCATATTTATACTAATAATGACTGTTGGGCGTCACACAAAGTCTCATTAATATTTTAGCCATACTACTAAACTGCTTAAATTGTGGGCATAAACAAACGTCCGTATAGCACTGAAAAGCTGGCGCCTGGCAAATGTTTCGCCCGTCATCTGAAGTCCTGGTGATTACTGCACATGCGTGATGCAATATCGACATTGCCCAGCCCTACATGAATATCGTGGTATAGTTGAAACACTTGTTTTCTTGAATAATTAGCAGTTATGATACACTATTTTTTACAGAAATTCCATCAAGGTATGTTGCCAGCATAATTTATCAGTATACTGGTCAAAGGCTCCATAACTATTAGTAAGACAATTTGGTTATCATAATCAGAAAACTTCAAAACCACCTGCAGTGTTTCACTCTTCCCTATAAAAGAATTTTATAATATTGTGATAAATATCAATGCTGTGAAAGTTTCTGAAAATCCAGCGATATCACTTCTAGGGCATATCACCCAGCCTTAACTACAACACAACATTCATAGGTGTCCGATTAAAAGTAGGTGACAGCCAACTGACACTCATACAAATGTAACCCCACGATGCCTAAATACATCTACATAATATTAGTATGGGAAGAAGCATGTGCACTGGGCGCCCCCTAACCTTTAGCCTCTGGAACTGCTGCTGGCCCTGCATGGGGGCAGAGGGAGCTGGGGGGTGCGGATGGTTCTGCGCTCCCTGAGCCCCATGTGTGCTGCTGGCAGGACTGTGGTGGTGTGTCCCACCATGTGCCGCAGGCCCGGGGGGGTGCCCGTGGCTGCTGGAGCTCTGGGCCACAGCGGGAACCTGTCGCACAAAGAGGAAGCATCAACTTATGTGAAAACACATTCGACCAAATGTGAAGCCTCTCGTTCAATATCACATGCAGAGTAGTGGGATTTCCCTCCCGTTCAAAAACGTAAATTCACCAAAGAGCAGTAGTGAAGAGTGCAGTGTTTATGGAGACTCTGATACGCACCTGGTACGGTGGCGGCACAGAGTACTGGATGCTGGCACTGGGCTGCATGCTGTCCGGCACGGGCTCGTAGACAGCTGGTGCAGGGGCCAGGACACGGTGCTGGAAACCGTCGGTGCCGCCGGAGAGCCGACGCTGCTGAGACGCAAAAACCGGTTCCTGTTCCTCCAGGCGCCGCTTCATTGTGGACGCATAATCAAGGGGGGGCTGCGATACCTGACCGGACAAAGGTCAGTCAACAAGGCACTTCAGCGGCTGGCAGACTCAGAAGCCATCGGTAAGATGCTCCCGGGCCAACATCCTCACCACTCCAGCAGGTGGTCACACGTTCACAGCTGCAAACCTCACTTCAATTCACAACTTAACTGCAAAACCACAGCCACATTAATGAACACTGACTTTTTTTTATATAAAAAAAGGACATCCACAACAAGGGTTTGGGAATTTACAAAGCAAAATGAGCCTTGATCCTTGTTCCCACAAAGATGAAGTAGATAATCCACCATTGTTTCCACACCCAGGTTTTAATTGAACTGGTTAGAAATTACATATTTTCTCTCCTGCACCACATTTAAATATGTACAATTAAATCAACAGATCAGCTGTAACTTTGACCTAAAAAAAATCTTGAGTAAATGCTGCCCCTCTCAAATTAAGAGAAGTAAAAAAAGAAGACATTACATACTGACATTATTTATGACTGTTTAACTGACAACGTTATTTGTGAGACACAGTCAATATTAATTTTCAAACAGAACTTGGTACTTATCAGAATAACTAAAATTGCCGGCCGATTTAACATAACTGCGACTGGATGAGAAAAATATGTCTTTAAAAATATGTAAAAGTGCCACAGCTGCAACATTAAATTGCTGAAGACGGGTTTTTACATACAATTCGTGTTGATGATATATTTCTCTAAGGTGATGTAGTACATGGGGCCTCAGCAGAGTCCAATATAACATAAAAAGGTTTGTCAAGGAAAAGAGAGCGAAAACCGCCGATATCATACATCCCGAAAGCCACAGACATCATGCAGGATGCGTAACATACCACTGCTTTAAAAACACCACGATTCTTCATCCCTGCATGTCCAAATAGTTTAAACTGTGCCACAACAAACACTGCAACTAAACATGTCCTTTATTCGACACGATGGATCCACACCTCGAAAAAAAACGACTTAAAGCCATCTAGTTTTGGAAACATCTTAAAGACTACAGCCACTCGAAGACCATTCATCTGTATGAAATGCGCGGATTTTATCCGAAATGCCCGTTTAGAAAAGCGACAACAAATGAGATAGCATTACGCCGTCGTAAAGTCATTTATGGCAAACTCAAAAAACATGTTCTAAATAAAAATAACCCTAAGATATATTAAGAAATGTCGTACTAATGTCGCGATGGAACATTGTTAGTTGCCCAAACTGAGACCCTTAGGGAAAGAAGGGGTTTAACGGCGCCACTCCGGGTCTGATCTCACGTAGGATAATTTGATCTGAAATAGCTGAACGCTGTCGGGCAATACGCCGGTGTCCGGTTTGGATTATGACCGACCGACCGGCCTCCTGCACTGGACCGGATCCCGTAGCCAGCAGCGGAGACGGACCCAAGCTGCAGAGCCCGGTGACGTCACCGAGACGCCTCTGGCCGCGCGGCTGGGGCTGAGGGAGCAACTCACTTTCCCCTTAAATTCCGAACCCGTTAAAAACTACACGTCGCCGCGAATATCAAGAATAGCCATTATTAGGTGATAATCCGATAAACAAACAGCGATTATGTGAAACAATATTCGCTTGCTCGAAGGAAGAAAAAGTTATTGTTGATCTCGCACAAATGCATCAGACTACTCGAAGCTAAAGTCTGGGTCAGCGGCAAGCCAATTAAAACTAGCTATCGCCTTCAAATTAGATTTGGAGAGCTAAATTTTTTTTACAGTTGACGGACACGACAGGCTGCTTCGTCTTACAGTAGATTTGATAAACAACGTTAATGGATGTCCTTGCTTTATGACTTAATATTTATACTAGAGAACAGACTCAAAACCAGCTCCGTTCTGCAGTCAGCCAGTCAGACGGTATTACTAACAACAATCCCATACGCTGTGATAGATGGCACCATCAATTCTCGTGTTTATAAGTAGCTAGTCATCAGTAATCGCCGTCCGACACTTCCCCTCAAAGCTAACTAGCTAGCTAATCGGCACCGGTTACTATACCACGGAAAATGTGAACAGCACGTAGACCAGGAAATCACAGTAAACAGAATACAAAAACACGGACAAACAAATAATTAGCCGTCCGTTTCGCTCCACACGCGGTAAATCAAGTGAAACGCACAACAATGATTATACTGCCGGTCGTTTAAGTTGCAGAATCAACATTCACATGTAATAAATGCTATCTTTAGCTCGTGGTACCAGCAGCAACTCGACTGCAGCATTTTTATTTTCACCCAAGAAGAACAGACAGTCCCCCTTTCGCCGCCCCCCTCGCTTTGCGGCCTGTCACAAAAGGTAGGCGCCGTCCTCGAGTACCGCCGACCCGCTGGAAAAGCGATCCTTACGTTTCTCCAGGCAGCCGGAGATACATCAGCGGGACGACGTGCAAATTTACAGCCCGCTGATACACAACAAATATGCGAGTTGGGAGAGATCGTACCTCAAAGCCGTAAAGAAAAAGAATAAAGTTCAACGTCTGGAATAAGCACACACGGTAACAAAGCAGAATAAAACTAAAACAAAACTACTTAGCAAGCTAGCTGGCTAATGCAGCAAGAGTTCAATGCGACGTTGACAAACAGGGCTGGGAAGTATCGTGCTGTAACGGCGGGTCAGACTGCACATGTACATCAGAGACCGCCGGACGGTCTCAAAAGACCACGACTCACCGGCTAGCATCACTGGCTGAAATTCGCCCGTTACCCAGACTAACCACTTTGAATTCGCCGGACACTTTTAACGGTATTTCCCCGTTACAGCGAAGCTAGCAATTCGAATGAACTCACCTCCTCGTAACACTTGTGAACTGGGAACAACTCGTTGTCTATTTGTGTGTATATATATTTTGCCTAAAACACTCCGGAGACTTAAAAACTGAAGACGCATAAGCGACTCTGCATATAGAGAAATATACTGGTGTATAACTTTTAAAAGAAGCAAAATAATAAAATAAATGGCCAAAGCGCCACACCGCAAAAAGAAAATTCTCATCAGAAAACAACCTCCGTCCGTGTCTTGTCCTGGAGGCGTGGCTCTAACAAGTTGGGTAAAACCCCGCCCAATTTCAAATAGCTATTGGATCAGACTCGCGAAAGGGGGGGCGATCTCTTGGTATTGATTGGGAATCTCTCAAGCCAATCAAAGCTGAATGAAAAAAAATAATAACGAGGCGGGACTTCTATCCGTCTTCGCAATCGTACAGCCCACTAAAACCTGATAGGGAGATCAAATCGCATGAAGTAAAGACAGAAGGAAGAGGATTGGTAAAATCTCCGTCGATCAATTTGAATTGATTACTTCTATATCTTGTCGCCAATACGCTGAACCTTTTTCCATTCCATTTTATGGCTCGCAGGAACGACGGACCAAACGAAAAATACATGGCGTTGTATGCGTGTCATGTTTGCTGCAACTAGGAACTCAAGGTTGTACGGAACACAGCTATTGTGGAGGTTCACACGTCAATTTAGCATTTTCTGAACGGTTTTCCTGAATTTGTCGCGCCTATAAGAACTGAATATACTACGAAATTTGGCAAGGATAGGTGCAATAGAAAAAAAAACATTTAAAATGGCAGAATTAAACATACGTAAATAACACACCTAATTCGGTCATATATTTGCAGGTATAAACAGCTGTAGTAGTTCGAGATACACAACACAATGAATAGCAACCGTATTAGACAACTTCCTGAAGTTCTGGTGTCACGTGATCGTTATTTAGTCGCCATTTGAAGGAGGCACGTACGTCGAAAGGGGCTATTTGCTTGGCGCCACCTAAATCGGCGCTTGTAGCCAATCACCTGAGGGCATTCGCCCATGGGGCGGAGCATTCGGGCCAACATCTACCGGAGGTCCTTCAGGTCTAAACACTTGATCGGGATTCCCGTCTTTCTCCTCGTAGAGCGAGTTCAGTTTTCCGTCACTTGCAGCGAGACTGAGGGTGTAATTTCTGCATGTAACGTTTTATGCGTAGCACACGTTGTGAATTCGGATTGGGATAGCTCTGAGACCCCATCTCGTCAAACACAAAACACGAAGTAGGCGCCATGAATGCTGTTCAATTGAAATGAAAATGAAAGTTCGTTTCTAGGTGTGTACATTGGCGCGTCTTTCTGGGCTTTCTGAATAGATGACATCGACCCAATTATGGTTGCCTTGAAGGTGTGGCTACAGATTCTTTAGATGAAGGCGCTGCTTCCTTTACACTTAATGCGTAGTTAAACCATTTTCATGCGTGTTTTCCGACCAGCCCATTTTCTGAAAGCATGTAGTTCGTACTGTACTATTAATATCCATGCTTCAGTGTTTAATATAAGCATTTATTCCAAATGGGTTAATATTTTTTCATAATCTGACCGTACAGCATTTACAATATAGCTAAATTATTCTCTCCAGGTAGGTCGGTAAAGATACTGTAGTTACACTGTGAATACCACGACGATTACCGCCACTCTTAAACGTTTCCTTTCAAAGACAATGAAATTCGTCGATGTGCAATGTTTAGCCAGGTATAGAACAATTGCGTTTCAGTTTAAATAACAATACCGAGCAAGTTAACGTCAATAAAATTAAAAAAAGTACTATTAAAAGAAAGTATTCGTCGATTCAGATTTATAATATGAGTGTAACATAATGATTCCGACAGTTCACCGTCACTCAAGAGACCTGGCAAATCCAGAAACCGTTCTCACTTTACCTAATGCTCATCTTTTCTATCCTAAGACTGAACACCTTTAATATTTTGCTTTATTACCACATACCCGTAAAATCTATGCAATGAATACCTCCACTTTTGCAATCCCTTTATGGTCGAAACAGGCACTAAGAGATTAATTTATACTGAAAAATTAAGCACAGTAGTAGCTGAAGCTTTATTTTGATTTCAAAGACTGATGTTCTGCTTCGTCGCAACTATCTGGACTACTGATCGTAGCAGCAGCGTTAGCACAGAACAGGTAAATGCGTTTCCACAATAGAGAATACACTTGCTGCTTGGTTAACAGAATAAAACGAAAAATATATCGGCTAGGTACATTTTTTGAATGGAAAAAAACACCGTTCGGTGTTACGGCTAAGGTACCTCCCGATCGTACATTTATAATCGTGAAACATCAAAACAGGTCAACAAATATCAAGTTCCATTCAGCCACTTTACACTCGGGGTATAGTAGCATGTGACCGTATTACTGCAATCTTTATGTTTCTGATAGACTAGTTATTAGGCAGGTACATACCCAGGAAAAGATCCTCTTACTCCGGATTCGTGTTTGTAACAAAACAGTTGAAAACGCCCCCATCCTTTAGCATTGGCTCTCATAGCTACTGATGTCATACAATTTGAATATAACCCGCCAAATGACTAAACTAGAATGGGGGGCTGTTGTGAGACTAATGTTTAATAAATCAGAATAAAAATCGGGGAGTATGCTTTAAAATTATGCATGTCTTTCAGCATGTCAAAAATAATCACTTATATAACGTGTATCAGGTGCAGCACTTGAATTTATTTTAGGCTGAATTAACAATTAGGCTGTAAGAGTATCAGGGAAAGTGGCACTCCTGCGGAACCAGATTCTAAATACCTTCAAGAAGACTGAAGAAATACCCGAATTTTATTGTATTACATTCAAAAAATAGGTCTGGCAGTATCTATAGTTATACAGCCTGAAGTCGGCGTGCATAATAGTCAATAATACTTTTATTTCTGGATTCAGAAATGCAGAAGCAGTTTTGCCTACACTGACACAACACTGTCCTTGTATATTACATCGTGAAGTACGATCTGTAAATCGTTGACCACTTTTGTACATATATTGCACAGATATCTTTACTTTATATATATATATATATATATATACACACACAATTTTTCAACAGCTAGCATTTTTTCAACATTACATATATATTTATGCATATACACACACTTGTGTATACACACACACACACACACACACACTATTTGGACAAAAGTATTGGGTTAGGCCTCTTAATCCACTGTTTCATTTCATTCAGAGCCATTGCCATAGATAGATAGATAAACTTTATTGATCCCACAATGGGGAAATTTGTGTGTTATCACAGCTCCAAACAGATAGCAAGAAAGGTTTCAGGAGTAGAGAATATAAAAATACAAAATAAGAGTACAAAATAAAAATAATATAAAATGAGATAGATAAGACCCTAATACAATAATAATAAAACCTATGTACACCCATACACAGTATGAAATATGGATAGCGCAAGTAATAATAAATATCCACTGCTATAGCTACAATTTACTATTCAAATGGTGCTGGGTAATGCAAAACCATATACATACACATGTACATGCTCATACCCATACCTCTATAAGGTGCGTTATGTATGAAATGGTCAGTAATGGTGACCCTCAGGTAGCATGATAGATATATCAAATCAAGCACCCAGCCAGGCAGTCAGATTTACAAATATTTGTGAACAAATGGTTCAGTGAATTAAAGATCAAGATTTAGTTTGTGAAATTTCTCCCTTGCTAGATCGACTGTTAGACATTAGTAAATTGAACTTCCTCAATTTAAAATATGGTCTTCATTAAAACAAGATTTCATCAAAACACTACCTGTACACCAGAAGATGTCCACATTATTGCTATCATTGCATGTGGGAAAGAACTAAATCAACACATTTCCAATACATGGAATATCCAATGACTGAAATGTAATTAAATGTATTTGTACAGTGTAGCCAGTCTCCATTTATACGTCTGTTTCTTATGTCCAGCCCGCTGTATTTTCCAGGAAACACAGAGCATGAGGCAGGGAACACCTCGGGTGGAATGCCAGTCTACATACACTGGCACACTAGGGGCGTTTTTGAGATATCAGTTCATCCAACAGCATGTAGGAGGAAAGAGGGAGAACATGCCCACTCAATGAATACCGAGCCAGGGCTGGCAGTCAGACCCATGATCCTGGAGGCATGCAGTCACTTAAAAACTGGCTTTCTTCGACTGATAATGGATTGTGCTTCCATATGTTTCTGCCAAAGGTGCCCATAGGGCTTGGCTGAAGGTCTCCATAATACTGGGCCAAAGGTTTGCATAGTGCTTGGCTGAAGCTCGCCTGACCTTAAGGTCCAGTCAAAGGGAATTTGTGAAACACCTCTGCAATCCATCATCATCACATTCATTTGTAGTTTAATTTTGGATTTAGCAAACATGCTAGCAGCACAGGGACACAAATATATTCCTGAGGACTCAACCCCCACCACTCGAGTGAGTTCTGCAAAATGACACTTTCAGTTTTATAAATACTAAGAGAAATGAAAGATTTAATAAAGGCGCAAGACAGTGACTACCACATTATTATCATTGCACTGAGATGAAAAAAATAAATGCATCCATCTAAATTTCTTGGTGGAGATGATTCACACTGTCAACAGAAGCTGTATTGCTGTATGTAAATACATATTAGCATAGCAGAGGTCCGACCCTAAATGTTCTATGATGTATTACATGTAAATAAAACACATGCTCAGTCTCCACGTAAGTAGGAAGTATTCACATTTTAAATTCTACATAAACTGAAAGGTAACCATCTCAATTTACCAATCAATCTACATTCCTGCCCTCACCTATGGTCATGAGTTTAGACTGCTACCCCTGTGACCCAGCCCCGGATAAGGGGCAGAAAATGGATGGATGGATTAATGGATGGTAACCATCTGGAGGGAGGGGACTGGAGCCTACCTTAGGCAGCATAGGGCAGTGGTACACTGGATGGGAGACCACTTCATTGCAGGAGATATAAACACACACACACACACACAGTAGGGAAATTAGAGTCTTTAAGAGTATCTGGAGGAAATCAGTGCAACATAGGGAGAACATGCAAATTTCATGACAGTGCCACCTGCTATACCATCCTGAAATGGCAACCTAAAGGCCCAAATACAAAATACCAATCCAGTCCCCCCCCCCAAAAAAAAAAAGTAGTTATATTTGTATTTCTAGCCTCCAGCAGGGATGTATGTAACATATATGGTATAAGTAGTAATGACTATTTCCTGTCTCATGGTCTAGTGAACTGTCCTATGCCATCATCATTCAGTTATACAAATAACAGGAGCAGAATACGCCAGCAAAGTGAATAACAGGAAACCCCCTTCTCCCTTGCCATGACAACTCTTTGGTGTCAAGCGCAAAGATCTGCATTTGCAAAAATTAATTTTACCTTTTGGATTTTGTGTGAAAGCAATTACAAACTTTCCCCTTGCGAACGGCACAAGAGTCCATAATGCCAATAAAATAAACTGATTAATCTGGAGATGTTCTGTAAGAGTCCTGCTTTCCCCGTCATACTTCCCACGTAATTAACAATATTCCATCTACACTTTCAAACGATGACACATTTCCTTCAAACACCATTACTCTCCAAGGAATAAAACAGAACAAGATAATTAGCTATTCAACATAATTGTAGTGATATAAACGGTAGGATGCTAGTATGATAAACCTTTACCGAAAACATTGGGGTCTCATCTTATTGGTCTGCCTTGTAATTTCTTTCCTTGGCGGCACATTTACAACACATGCTGACATTACATACTGCCTGGACAATCTCGCTGCCTTTAGCCAATATTGTTTGGCTCCCATAAAGAAATCATATTTTTGCAGCTTCCATACCAACCATAGCAGCCCCTACCTTTTATGTGTTATTATGGTTTGACTGCAAGATTGACCAAATATAGAGGAATCTGGTCATGTGCAGTAGATAATTCTCATTCCTAGAAATATTTTTGTATGCCATAAAATGCAAACATTATTTTTACAGTTAAATCAGATTTAACTTTTTAAACCAGTTTTCATTTGCATCCATCCAGAGTTTATGTAATCAGAAATCCTCGAGAAGAAAATACTGTCCGAAGTCCTTCTTAAAAGGTAACAATCAGAAAGTACCCAAATCTCACTACTTTCCAGAGCTAGTGAAATCACTTTGTGCTACATTCTCATGATGCTGAAAGAACTATACCACTTGACATGAGACTGCAGTCTGCCATTAAACAGGGAATAGAAATATATATTACATTTCCTTATAGTTTCATGTAAAACTTTCAATATATTTTTTTCTCATTTTTAATAATCCTTCTCTGATCACACACGGATCTGTAATTCTTATGTAGCTATTGCCAGTGATGATCTAATGCATAGGCTTTCCCAGGCTGAAGCCCAGGGGCCTCTATTAGAAAGAGACCTGAACCAAGCTTGTTTAATGAAATTTTAAACCAAGTGTTCTCACCCATCCTGTATTTTATGGCATCATCTTGTATTGAAAATTGAAAACTGTATCCCATTGTCAACCAATATGGGACAAGGTTTGTCATGTATGTTTAAGTCCAGACCAAATTTAATCTGAATCACACAACCGATCCCAAGGAGTACCAAGGGGCTATCATTCTAAGAAAAGTAATAATGTATTAAAACCAGGTAGCCTGCACCCTCTCTAGGACAACCCTTCTGTAGGCTGTCATGACCTGTCCTGTCTATTCCTATTTGGCCAGCAGAGGGCACTGCTGGCCATGCAATCTGTCAGTTTCATTACCACAATTGTTTCTCGTTACGTGTAATCAGCCTTTGCCAGTCATCCACACCTGTTACCTTATTAGGTGTGTGTATATATCTGCTTCTCCATGCCTGTGAGTGCCCAGAATGACAGGATTCTCACACATATCCAACAGCCTTTGTCTCCATGCCGTCTTCAAAGCCTTCACGCCTCCCACAGATCTCGTACCTCGAGCTCCCTGAATCCAGATGCCAAGGAGAGTACCGGAACCATCAGAACTGGTCGTGTCGCCCCGTCTTTTAGCAGCAGACTTCCTTGCCCTGTTGGACGCGCCCATGGGGTGAAGATGCGATCCTGCAGTGTGAAAAATCCCCAGGATAAGGGCACTCATCCTTTTAGTGGCTGAGTACAGGCAGGAGCACCTGGACATGGATCCCCAAGTGGCAGAGACGGCGTGGTGCATTATGAGAGAAATGCAGCAGTGAGTGGAGGCAGGCCAAGCTTCTCTCCAGGACTTCTCTCCTTCTCTCCTGGTTCCACCTCAGGAAATGCTGTGTCTGCCACTGCTCTTCTGGCAGCATCTTTGGCTGCTGTTTCGTGGCCAGAGCTTGCCGTTCCGCCATCATCATGCCACTGTGACCTCCTCATCTAATATCCCGTTGGTGACCTCCTCATCTGCTGTCCCGTTGGTGGCCTCCTCATCTGCTGTCCCGTTGGTGACCTCCTCATCTGCTGTCCCGTTGGTGACCTCCTCATCTGCTGTCCCGTTGGTGACTTCCTCATCTGCTGTCCCGTTGGTGACTTCCTCATCTGCTGTCCCGTTGGTGACTTCCTCATCTGCTGTCCCGTTGGTGACTTCCTCATATGCTGTCCCGTTGGTGACTTCCTCATATGCTGTCCCGTTGGTGACTTCCTCATCTGCTGTCCCGTTGGTGGCCTCCTCATCTGCTGTCCTGTTGGTGGCCTCCTCATCTGCTGTCCTGTTGGTGACCTCCTCATCTGCTGTCCCGTTGCTGACCTCCTTATCTGATGTCCCGTTATTGACCTCCTCATCTGCTGTCCCGTTGGTGACCTCCTCATCTGCTGTCCGATAATGCAAACCCATTATGTATGTCAGACATCTTGAAATAATTCCAGATTCTTATAGGCATTGAGCAATATTTTGTGCTCAAACATATGGCCATAACTACAAGCAGATGTTTCCTATAGTTGCTGATCAGTCCCTCATGTTGTCATAATGGTTTATGTCTGTCACATCCTGGTCTGTTTGAATAGCTGTAGATGTTTGGTTCTTGCATACGCAGCTATTTGTGGGCCAAATCTCTGTTGGTATGAACCAGCCATTCCAAAACTTCTTCAGTAAGGAGTACTTACACGCTGCTTATGAATGTTCTATGAATGCATAATGAGTACAATAAACAGGTGAAGTTAATGTAAAGTGCAATAATATATAGCTATACTAACCCATTTCATCAATTTTGCCCCGCTGAGGGTCTGACATTGTCATGCAGAATGATGGGGAGTCATCTTGGTCGAAAGAAAATCTAAAAGGCAGCCCTAACTGATAACACTCTTACCACCATACTTGACAGAGTAAGGTTCTGAAGACATCTGGTAATGGTAACATATTAAATTAGTGTGATTGGTTGGATTGACACAACCTCAGTTCTCCTTTACCATGAACCTGAATATTGAGCTTGGCTCTGTGTATTAGATACCTTCCTCATTAAAATTTTTTTCAGATTTTATTCAAAGCAAGTGTAATAAATGTCAAGAACAAATTGATTAGATATCTGACCTTTCTGCAGGAGAAGTGATTCTGTGTGTGTATGTCAGTTTGCGGTTTATATTTAGAACAGTGTGGCAAGACTGAAAACAGGTAGGATTTTTTTTTAAATCTCTACTGTGAACAAATGGTTTAAGTTTATGGCTAGGTTTTGGGTAAGTGGCTGACATTTATATTCATAAATATTCAATTATTCAAAATTTTTGCTTGACATTTGCAACACAACCTATGTCTGTTTGGATACCATTATGGAGAAGTTAAAATTCTGTATCAAATCTCTTGAGAATAAAAAAAGTAAACTTGCTCTCACTTATCATCATCATTAGGCCTATTTTAGCAGGGCTTTAGCCCACCCAAATAAATGTGTATGTATTGGCTTAAGTCAAGAATAGCTTCTTATACTATATATGTTTGCCACCTGCCCTTAAAGACTCCGCCCCATTCATCTCTAACCAGGCCCCTGGCTGCACTGACTACAGCTTATGATGCATGGAGCACATGCAAACCCTACTGGCACCTATTTCATCAGCTATTGCCTTTTTGCTGTTATGTATGCCTTTTATGATAAGAATCCCATCTTTCCACAGCCCTGGAAGATATGGCTCTTCTGATCCCAAAATTTAGGCTGAGGCTTAGGGGAAATCATGCGTTTGCGGTTGCAGGGACAACATTGTAGAACCATTTGCCCCTGCAGATTCAGCAGCCGCCAACATTGTCTACGTTTAAAGCTTGGCTAAAAAGCCCAAGGGATCCTTGGGCTTTGGCTTTTAATTTAATAGTGTGTTTAATGGAGTGTCATGATGTCGTATGTGTTTGTCCTCTTTATGATTTGTACAGCAGAATTGTGTCAACCTCGATTGTCTGAAATGTGCTATAGGAATAAACTGGACTTGAACTTCTGATGGGTCACAGGCGCTGTGACAATCCGCTCACTTAGGGGACAGTTCCCAGGCATACACACGACAAGCCCAGCATACTAATGCTTATACTGTCAGTGTTTGTACTTTACTCTCTGAGTAGTCACACTGAGGTATTAATGCTTGAAATGCACTCATGTATGTTTTATGAGTGTGTCTGCAGATGTAGAGGTTTCTTTTTAAAGTATTTATGTATCGATGCAAAATTGTTGTATTTTAATCTAAATGCAAATACTAGGTGCGCCTCCCAAACAATGGGGGTGATACAATCATAATGTCAGTCTTCGCATGATTCATGAACAAGTTATTTTTAGACAGCCAATTTTTCAAATAGTTAAAATAGAGAGCTTATCAGCTTATCAAGCTGGTGGGGTTTAAAAGAGATATACAGCTGAATATCATCTGTATAGATATGATAAGAAATACACTTAAGAGACCTAATAATGTCAGCCAAAGGAAGTATGTATATAGAAAATGGAAAGGCCCAAGGATAGATCCCTGAGGTACTCCACTGTTCAGTGCTGATGTATCAGAAAAAACTCCCCCCACACAGACAGAAAAAGACCTGTTTGATAAGTAAGATGAAAACCAATTTAATGCAGAACCAGAGATCCCAACCACGTGTTGTAACCTGTTAATTAAAATTTTGTGTGGAACAGTCACCATTATCTGCAGCCATTAAAATATCATTAAAGAGTTGTTTCTGTAGGATCTTTTTTACGAAAACCTGACTGAAAGGAATCAGGAAAGAAACACACAGTAGTTCCCAGAGTAATGCGGGCTTGTGAAAGGTTTAAGGGCAAACACACAACTGTTTTTTTCTGAAATATGAGAATACCATTGCCAACATCAACACTATCAACAAAATGTCTGACATTGTGACTGATAACGCTGACGTGCTGAAAGAATTTACTCCTTTCCTTTACTCCTTCTTTGCTGCATGTTCATGACTGTGTGATAGAGATGAGAACGATCATGGTCATGTGGGTCAGTATAACTGATAAACTGGAATATTTTTCAGCTATGCTTCATTCACACACTCCAGCTTGTGGTCCGTGATACTCTGGAACAGGCTGATAAAAACTGTGATGGCAAAAGGTCCGAGACTTTTGTCATTTTGGTACCAAACTGCAAGGGAAATGGAAATTCTTGAGAGCCAACTAAAGCTCCAGGCTACAAATGCAGCTAGATGGAATAGCCGGCTGGAGATGATGAGGTCATTTCTTTGGTTACCCTCCCATTAGGGCTGGCCAATAGGGAAAAATACTTTATCTAGATCATTTTTTTCCCCAAATCCGGTGTTCACGCGTGCACTTGGCACCTGAGCACAATAGGCCTCAGTGCAATGATTGATTTTGTATTTGTATTATCGGATCTGTGTCCGTAGTTTTTGGACACTCAGGTGAAGAGAGGAGCTGAGCTGTCAACAGATCACCACCTGCTGGTGAGTTGGATCCAATGGTTGGGGAAGATGCCAGATAGACGTGGTAGACCAAGCGTATAGTGTGGGTATGCTGGGAGCGTCTGGCGGAGGCTTCTATCTGGGAGATCTTTCACTCTCACCTCCAGCAGAATTTCTCTTGCATCCTGAGGGAGTCAGGGGGTATGGAGCCTGAATGGGCCATGTGTGGAGCTCTGGTCGTAAGGTTGTTGGTGCCTGGGACAGTGGTAATCCCCGAACTTGAACCTTTCTGTTCAAAGAAGATGAATAATCAAATCAAGAGATTGTGCTGATTAATATATTCCCACAGTTGGGCTGTACGACACAACTTGCTATATCGCTTGATCCAATCAACAATAGATTTTTATTGTGGATGAAGAACAAGGGCTATTGTAGACAGGCATGATAGCTTTTACTGTCATTTGTGACAATGTATCTTTTCACCATTTTTGTTTTGTGACAAACGACCATGTCTGAATGAAATTGGTGAATTTATTCTAGCAGGGAAGGTGGAAGGTATATGGCTGTCACTGACATCAACAGATGGCTCCTATTGACTCTGACTACTGATTTTTCTTGTAATTGCTGCAGAAGACAGATTTTCTTTGCTAGAAGAGTTCATGTCCATTGTGCTGCAAATTGTGATGCTGATGAGATCATGTAGTCTAATCAAGACTATCGAGACACGTTTTAAAGAGTAATAGATTTTCCATGATAGGGCTGCCAACTTGGCTGGCTGGCGTGAGATTTTCAATTCTAGACTAGTCTGCACACACTTTTACATGTATGTAACAGTTTTATTACCTTATAAATGCTCTGTAGGGTTTGCAAACTACCCCAACACTTTTGATGTAGATAATTCTAGGTTTATAAGGCAGTAATGCATATTTACCGTAACATTTTTTGCATGAGCCTGGCAGTGTAAAAGCGTGAGTTTCATGCCAGATGCGTAAGAGTTGGTAACCCTGCCGTGATAGTTTTCTCTTGTGGGTGTTACTTTATTTTTGGTTTTTTATGTGAACATAATAAAACATGCACTTGAAGAGTAAAATATGTCTTAATATTAAAATCTTGCTGTTGAGTGCTATGGTCTTTGGGTTGTAGTAGTCGGAACATCCATCTTCCAACCATTAACCAGTACAGGCAGCATGGGGTGGGATGCCAGTCCATACACAAGAACGTATTCACAAACTGGAGCATATAGAGGTGACAATTTATCTCACTGACTGTTGGAAGGCTATGAGGATCAGTCCTGCACAACACACAGAGGGCATGATCACTCTACAAAGACAAAAATAATTTCTGCGGAGATTTCCCTAGCAAATTGTCAGTAAAGAACAAAAGGGAAAAGAAATGCCATTTTCTTTCAAAATATAATTATTTTTATTTTATATACTTAATTGGCTCTGTTTAAACACACTGGCATCTTCGAATTAAGGTCGCAATACGAGAAAGAGGGAGCAAATTTAACACCTTATAAAGAAGGTAAAACGTGCTAGCGCTTCCTCTGCTAACAAACGAGCTCCTGTTGCCTTCAGAAAACTTAATCAATTTGTCACATTTTCAGTCGAACGCAGATAAAATACTTCATCCGTATGCAGCGATTTTATTATACTAAAGAGATATAAAGCACTTTGTGCGCCATCTACGGGCTGCATGTTTAATCACGCGTATTTCTTTTAAAGTTTTATACGACACAAAGCCTCCCTTTAAATTCCAAAAAGAACTGTTAAGAGAAACAAAATCTTCTTATTGGAGGTGATGGTTAAAAATAATAGCATGCAGTAATATGCTAAAAGTTAAGATGTTGTTTTGATAATGTGTCAGAAATATATACACAAATTTATCTAAGGCAACTATGGTACCTCACGATGGCATCTCGTTCATAAGACGCTGGCATGACGCCGCGGGCGGGTCAACCCAGGACGCGGCATGTTCTACATGGCGCTGCTCATATATGTAATTCTGTTATTTGATGTTTGTATCTGTGTGTTGTAAATAATACATTTTATACCCGTGTAGTGTTTTACATGTTCGGTTTGTAATAGAGCTTGTCTGCTTTTATTAAAACATGACCTGAATCGCAAATCCTACTACAGTATTTTTTTCCTGCGGAAAATTAGGTTGGACGACTAACTTACTTCTCGGAGTTTCGGAAACGAATGAGAATATGTTGAAAATTAAATTTTCCCTGAATAGAAATTCTTGAATAAACATCTGTCATTTTGGAAAACGGCTTTTTGTGATTCAGTATCCAAGATACAGCCGTGATCGAATACCAAGTATTGGCAAGGTGCTCACACCATAGAACAATTTAAATTGTCTTTAGACCGCGGCGGGAGGAATTCATTATGGAAAGGAAAGGGGCACAAGCGCTGGGAGGTAGTCTACACGTAATGGGCCAGCTTCGAATTAACGCTATTATCACATTATCACTTAACCATTGAATTGCTTATTCCCATATTACAAACATAGGGCAATACAAGAGAACAACTGTGAAGCTGGTGCTTGGATTTGGTGACATTGATTTGAATTTTTTTTAATGTTCTACAGGATGTTTCCGTATATTGTGTACACAACGAATTCCCGTGAATGTAAAAAATCTTTTAAAAAACATTTTAGCACAATTTTAGTCCCTGAAAGATAAATTGATGTCAATAAGAATAAGAGGCATCTTGCCTCCAGGTGGCACTGCTGCGCTATTTACCGCATTTCGCTTCGCGGCGTTGGGAGGGTGGACCGACTTCTCCGTTCACAAACGTCGGGAATTGTGGTACAAGAAGAATAAAAAATAACTTGGATCAAAGTGTCATCGTAATTTGGAGACTGTATTCTTCACATTACTATTCGATCTACCAGAAGAAAGCAAATCCAGATTAATGAAAGCATCCCAAACAGGAAAAAAGGAATGTATGTCAGGCGTAAGTGTGCTGTTCATACATTAATGAGCGCACTTACTGACGAAGACTGGAACATGATGGTGGGATGCTGGATACGGCTTGCCAGTCGCGGTCCTCGCTGTCTGATTCTTGTTGTTTTTCTCGCGGCTGATTTATCTATCAAATCCCATCAAATGTAAAGGATTATAACATTTGAAGACTTCTCTTTCGGAGTTTTAAAGTGATACAGCCATTTTAACGGACTATCAGTCCAGGCTGAATTATTTCGCCTACTGGAGTTGGCCGCTTATTCTTTGGCAAATGTTTCTTCTTTGGGAGATGAAGGTTAATTACCGGAGCCGCTGGGAAAAATTAATTAAAGTAAGAATAAATTCGAGAAAAAAGTTGAGAGTTATTAAGTGAAATAAATATTTGAAGAGATCTTTTCGATTTTGTTAGGGACATTGTGTGCTGAAGTACCACGGTTTTGCGTAAATCTAAATCCATATATCCATCTTTTGAGCAGCTGAATTTAAATCTAATATATTTAAAGTAGTAATTAATATTAAACTGTAATGAAAATTTAATTTAAAATGGTTTTGTAATGTTTTAATTATCTAGCGCTTGTATTATATAGATTTAGGCCTACTATTTGTTTTTGTTACTGACTATTCTGTTTTAATCTGAAATGTAAAGCAAAGGAAAATGCATATTCAAGAAACCATTTGCACGTTCTAAAGTGAAACCTGACACACATCAAGGTTACATTTAAATTTTACAGCTGAAGAAGTGCACAAGTTCTTATATAAGTTGTGGACTGTGAGCTATTATAACTGGATGAGCTTCTCGGGCATTTCATCTGTGTTTCTGATTTCCAACCTGAACTTCCAAAAATGGAGCATGTGGTAGAGCAGTCACGTGTGAGGGAGCCTAAGTGTTGATCTAAAAGAGAAGTGTGTTTGCACACATGCAAGACGATTCTGGCAGCAGATTTCATGTCTATTAGTGTATAGCTTAGAGTGATACATTATTCAAATGTAGTGTGACATTGCTTTCTATTTGAAAAAAAAGAAACAAACTTATTAAATATGTCACTAAAAGCCAAGGCTCTCTATGATTTCCATAGTGAAAACAAAGAAGAGATCAGCATTTTGGAGAATGAGGAACTAATCATTTTTGATGAGCATCCCATAGATGGTTGGTTACAGGGTGAGAATAGTCGAGGGCAGATGGGTCTCTTCCCAGCATCTTATGTGGAGGTGATCCGGCCTGATTTGTGTCTCACGGAGTGTTCCCCAAGCCCAGCCGGCTTTTCTGGAGATCAGTCGTGCTTCCTGCCCACTCAGTGCATGCCTGCAGGTGGCCAGCACAGCTGTGAAGATGACAATAGCTGGGATGACTGGGATGACAGTTTGTCAGTGGAGGAAGAGGGACATCCCCAGCAAGGTGCCAACACTAATGAGAGGAGCTGTGGAAGTCCCTGCAGCAGCCCCACCGTTCACCATCACCTCAGACCCACAGAGAGAGCTGACAGAATGTGTAGATCACAAAAGGGCAGCTTGGTAACCAGGAATTTGAACCGCTTCTCAAGCTTTGTGCGCTCCGGGGTGGAGGCATTTGTACTGGGCGATGTACTCCTAACGGCTAAGAGAGCAGAGTCCTATACCATTGAAATGGGGCCTCTAGGCCCCCAGTGGAAGGATAGCCCCGAGCCTTTTTCTTGCTCCATTGAGGATCCCACCAAGCACACCAAGTTTAGAGGTATCAAAACATACATCTCCTACCGGCTAACACCGAGTCACACAGGTCGTCCAGTGTATCGACGCTACAAACAGTTTGACTGGCTGTACGCCAGGCTGCTGCAGAAGTTTACGATCATATCTTTGCCTCACTTACCTGAGAAACAGAGCGCGGGGCGCTTTGAGGATGACTTCATTGAGAAGCGCCAGCGCCGCCTGGCTCTGTGGATGGATCACATGACCAGCCATCCAGTGCTCTCACAGTATGAAGGCTTCCAGCATTTCCTCCAGTGCACCGAGCACCGGCAGTGGAAGCTGGGGAAGCGCAGGGCAGAACGAGATGAGATGGTAGGTGCCCATTTCCTACTGACCTTGCAGATCCCTAATGAGTCCCTGGACTTTCGGAAAGTGGAGGAAAGGATAGGTATCTTCAAGAACTTCGCCAAGGGTATGGATGAGAGCATCATGCAGTCAGCCCACGTGATGTCAGAGCTGGTCCGCAAGCACGTGGGCGATTTCCGTAAGACATTCCATAGACTTGGGTATGCCTTCCAGTCCATTAGCCAGACGTTCACCCTTGACCCCCCTTACTGCTCAGATGCCCTGAACAGCGCCATCTCCCATACAGGCCAGACCTTTGAGAACATTGGGGAGATGTTTGCAGAACAGCCCAAGTACGACCTCTTCCATGTGTTGGACAGACTCTCATACTACCAGGGCCTACTGGCCAACTTCCCAGACATCATTCATGTACAGAAGGGTAAATGTTTTGTATTTATTGTATGCCGTAATAGAAAATTTCATAGATTTCTCTATCATATGTATTGCCTTTTGAAATACCATATTGGTGTTATTTAATAATTTTCTTACACAAAGAAATATGTAATATTTAGATATTTTGTTGGAAATGTATTCTCAGCTGTAGGCTAACAGTAAGAGAGGGAGGATGTCTGCTTCTGGGTATGTCTATTTGTCAGGTAGTAAAAAGAGTGTTTATAATCTCGTCCATCAGTTTTCTAACTGCATATCCTGAGTAGGCTGGCGGGGTGGGGTGGAAGCTGCCCCGGGGCAGCATCGGGCACAAGGTGGGGGCATAACCTACCAGACTGTAGCAAGGGGTTAGATGGGAGGAGGGGGTGATGGGGCCATCTTGGGAATACATTGTTGTCCAACTGCATCCAGTTAATGTTTGTTTTCATGTCATAATTCATACAATGAAAGCTGAGTTGCCGTTCTAACCACTGCTTTGCTTGCAGGATTCAGCAAATGTAAAAGGCTGTGCTTACAGGATTTTAATGATGTGTATCAGTTAAAGGCAGATATAATATGAAATTAAACAGTTACTAATGCGCATAAACCAGTAACAATATATAAAATATATCTCTACCTTTTTTACCACCATTTCTTTACTGTTTATGTTGAAGCTTTTGTAGGCAGGAAGTAACGCACAATTTACTTATCAAAGTCATACAATGAAACCATGGGATTCTGGGACGTTAAGCTGATCGAGTTTGTGACCACTGGAGTCCGGTTTCCATTCAGTACTTTTCTGTTTACTGCAGTGGCAGATCAATTCTAAATCATATTTATACCCCTCTGTCTAAAAGACAAACGTTCCCGAGAGGCACCAGCAATTGTATGGTTACTGTAGCTGCCTGTTTAAGTTTTGACAACAATCTTCAAGTTTGCCAGATGGCCAGCTGGGTCCCCTTGTTTTGCTCTTGGGCAAAATGATGAAGGTTTCTCAGTTGCCTTGCTGTTCTCTATCTCCCCATTCTTACACTACAACAACATTTACCGCAATGTACTGCGTTTTTCAGTAAATGCTGGCTTCTCTACTAGTGTTGAAAGTTGCTTGTTGGTTTCTCGTTTAAACCCACTTCTTTGTTTTCTTCATGCTTTTTTGGAAGCTGAGAATGATGGAGAAAAGAGCTGGATTTAATGTATTGCTGAGAACAACAGCTGACTGTGAGCTGTTTAAAGCTTAAACTTAGAACATGTCTCCAGGTCTGTTAGAAGTGTCTTTAGATTCAGAGGCCAATAATGTCACACGATGACAGTAATATCCTAGCTTTTTAATATCCTGCTCTGGTCTCTTCCTTTGCTGTGATTCTTGCTGAAGTTCCAGATATTTGTAATCTGTTCAGTGTTGCTGCCAGTCCTTGAAGAAACTGTAGGATTCTAAACTTCTTCTAAATTATAAATGAGAAGCTCCCATGTAGGGTTGTCATGATGATTATCGTATTCTGTTCCACAGTACAAGGCATGATCAGTCCTTCTCTCATTTCTGTAATAGATTGGTTAAAATCCCATGCACTTAAAATATTAAATTTCCTCTGAAACTAATGTTACATTCCCTCTGTTGGCAGCACAGCAATGACATGGATAATATTTGCCTGCATGTTTTGCCTGAGAGGTACGTAATGGGACAGTATTGAGCAAGTTCATATTATAGTGTACTTTGTTAGTCTTATGAGTCTTTGTGCTGTACAAAGTGCCCACAGTATAGTGACCTAAACCTTTTCTTCTCTGGTACACGATGTGTTGCGGCTGGTACAGACCCCCTTGCAGAAGATGTAGCCCGTATTTCAGGCTTCTAGGACCTTCACAGCTGGATTATATGCCTTCTTTCATTTTCCCAGTTCAGGGTTTCATATCTTGTATGCCTCATAAAAGATGTAAATTATATATTTTTTGTGGCAGTTTTTAAAAGTGAAAAAATTAAAATGAACAAATTTAAAGTCCTTTTGAGAAATGAGTTAAAATGAATCAGTCACTGTCCACACAAAAAATGGAGCTTGTAGAAGTAGAATTGGAAGTTGTCCTCGAATGGTGTATGACTGCAGAAGGACTTGGCCCGCAGAGCCATTTGAGCACAGCAAAGTAAGGAAAACACATATTTACCCAAGAACAGCAACAAAACAACATGTTGCTGATAGTTACAATTATCTTTGTTTTACTGTGAGTAAAAAATAAAAACTTTCTGGTGGCTTGAGAAGGTCTTAAACCTCACTGCTCATCATTTTCTTTCTGTTCTTGGTGACAGTCTTCAACCAAGGAGAGATAAAATGTTTTATAGCTTTATATTTCCCCATTTGTTAAATGATCCATAGGTTTATGGTGTTGTCTTCGGCTGCTTCATTTTCATACTTGGGATCATCTTAGGTACTGAATGGAGCACCTGAAATGAATGACCAGCAAATTATTCATAGAGAAAATGAAATGGAAGATGTCAGGGATCTGTTTCATTATGTATATCGATTGCTTCCAACTCATAGAAATCAAACATTGGTTTCAAGACTAACCATGATAATTGAGTAACATGAAAACAGAAATCGAGCTGTTGTGCATTTCCATAGAGGAATATTTTTGCAAAGTCTCGATGTTTGTGAGGAAAAGGGTGCGAATTTCCCAACAGGGTTTGTTGACCCAGTTGTTGAGACACTCCTGCAGCTGGGATGGTGTTCCCCCATGTCCGGGACAGAGGGAGCAGCACAGCCACCTTTCATCAGAGGGATGACAAAGGGTTGGTCTGTGAACCATCACACCACTTTGCACCAGCAGCGTCTTTGCAGTGCTGGGCACCGATGACATGACTCTCATGACACTCCTCCTCCCCCAGCACAATACACTTATTTTTGTAGCCAGATTTATTCCAAGTCATACTGTTGACATTCAGGGTTTTATATAGACAAATACACACCCATTATGTGAAATATAGTAATGCAGTGGATAGCATTGTAGCTTTAATAACCCCCAGTTCTGTCTGTGTTGGCTTTGTATGCTATCCCCATGTTTGTGGTAATGCAGTGGATAGCATTGTAGCTTTAATAACCCCCAGTTCTGTCTGTGTTGGCTTTGTATGATATCCCCATGTTGGTGGTAATGCAGTGGATAGCACTGTAGCCCCCAGTTCAGTCTGTGCTGGCTTTGCAAACTATCCCCATGTTTGTGGTAATGCAGTGGATAGCACTGTAGCTTTAATAGCCCCCAGTTCTGTTTGTGCTGGTTTTGTATGCTATGATTGTGGGTATTCTCTCTGCCTACTGTGGTGTCCGCCTGTAGTCCCAAAACATTGCCATGAACTGTTGTCCATAGTGTTTGACTGTGTGTGTCAATGTGTTTGTGCTCCTTGCGATAGACTGGCGTTCCATCAAAGGTGTCACCTCTGTTCATGCTCTGGGCTTCCTGGGATAGGTTTTGGAAATCCCATAATGCATTGAGGATGTTGGGTGTTTCTCAGGGGTGGATATTAGGTGTTAAAAAGATTATGTGATTACTTGAATGCAGCATTGATTGTAGACCTGCAGACCACAAAACTATTTTATATAAAGCAATTTTAAAATTGTCTGTTTGAATGTTAATGGTGTATATTGATTAGCAAAAACATTATAAGGAATTTTTCATATTATCCATCCATCCATCCATCCATCCATCCATCCATCCATCCATCAGAATGACCAAATATGTCAAGAGCTTCAGAGAGAATACAGACAACTGAAGATCAAATTTTCAGGTGTGCCATCCGCTGTAACAGTACTGGGAACCTCAGCACACTCAGTCTTCTAAAACTTCCAACTAAAAACTTTTGTTAAATTTTCAAAACTCGCTAAGTCCATTGAAATTTTCTGGCAAATGTATGTTGAGGACTGAGTGAGTATTGAAATTTTCTTTTAGGGGGGTCCTGTAAGGGGCCCAGTGACAGGGTCCATAAAAAATTTGGAACATAAATGGATTGGACTGGGTTGGGGGCCCAGTATGATATGCTTTTGCGAGGCCCAAATCTTTAGTGCCCCCCCTGCTTTGATAGTTCTGCATACTTATAGACATGTATTTGCATCATTTGCATTCTGGGACAGCAGTTTTTGAAAATAATAAACATGTTAAGGGTATTACTGGTCTGGGGGTGGCACCATGGTGTAGTGGTTAGCAATGTTGCCTCACACTGTAGGGACTAGGGTTCGAGTCTTATGCCCATAGGCTCCAGACCCCCCATGACACTGAATAGGACAAGCAGTTACAGAAAATTGATGGGTTACTGGTCTGATATGATATGATGATATGATGTAGACTTACTATAAAGCATCTGACAGACAGCTCTTTTGGTGTTTGCCGTGAATCTCGTCTGGCTCCTCCCTTGGCCTAAGAAAGTTCGAGGAGACAATGTCACCTTTAGGAGGATGGTCAGTAAATGATGAAATGCAGCCGCTCATTCAAACATACATTTTAATATTTGGACATTTATCCTTAATCCATCACAGCATTTCCTTCCCCCTCCCTGTCAGATATGTCTGCTACTACTCTTCTTACTCTCTGTTCATTTTCTGCAGCATTTCTCCAGGCTGGACATTGAGGAGGGTCTATCATCCATTTACTCAGACATGTGTATCACTCACGGCTGAGAAGGAGCTCATTGTAATACAGTGGGGACACAGCTTTCCATATTTATATCTATTGTTTCCTCCCAAGTCAAACAAGCTCTCTATCTTCTAACCTCTCAATTCTGCATTTACAGGCCATTGGCAACGTAAACTGGTGTCCAGCCTGAGGCTATAGAACCTTTGTCCTCTAATAACACTTGCTTTGGATGCCAGATGAGTTGAATGAATTATATCTAGAAAGGTTTGAATTTTTAGTATGGATGATCATTGTATAATGGTAGCCTTACCCACCGACAAACATTGCAGGTAGAAGATGATGTTCCACTGTATGGTCTTGGTGCTGAGCTTCCTGGATCTTCGTAGCAGTGAATCAGCTTAAATGGATTATAATGGTTCTGTTCACATCCTTTGTTATAAATGGGATGGTAAATTATACAATCTGCATGAGTGTTAAAACAGGAAATATAGCACTACCTTATGCGTGATAGGTGCAAGAGGCTCTGATTAGCCTGTGCAGCTCTACTCAGCAGGGGTGTTACTTGAATCTTTCTGCATGTCTTAATAATACACAGCAACTCCGTCCAAGGACCTTTAGAGGGACAGGTGCTCAAATTTAAGCAAGGGTGCATGGATCACGATGTCAGGACACCAACTATAGCATAACGTGACGAACCACATAAACTGATATTCAAAAACAATATCGTAACAACAGTCCCATAACAAACCGCATCATACTTTATCATTACACCTTAGGAGAGTTTGGCATTTATCAAAATATATTGCTGTAATTATTATCTGAAGATTACTGTCAGAGCTGCCCCCCCCCCCCCCGGGCACGTACGCACCTGCCACTTTGAGCAACACTCTTCCCCAACACATCTAAAGCTGTCCGTGTGTATCACCCACACAGGCTCTTGCACTTTGTCTCCAGGTGCATTCGGCAAGGTGAAGGAAAGCCAGCGAATGAGTAAGGAGGGGAAGATGGCCTGGGAAGAGGCGGACGGCGTGCAGAAGCGCTGCCAGACTGTGGGCTTTGCCCTTCAGGCAGAGATGAACCACTTCCACAGGCGACGGGTGGTGGACTTCAAGAAGATGATGCAGGCCTACTTGAGAGAGCAGATCGCCTTCTACCAGCGCGTGGGCTGGCAGCTGGAGAGCACCCTCCACATGTATGACCATTTCTAGAGCTTTCTTCAGGCCACAGTTTCACTTGGCTTTTCTGTAGATGTCCAAACCTATAAAGAGGGTTGATATTAAACATGGACTTGTAATGATTTTCTCTCAAATTCAGTGACAAAGATACAGTCCGTTTTGCTTTGGATTCAGAACTCTGTTGAGTTACTACTGTGAAAATGTTTTATATATGCAGCCATTTTGCACAACCACTTATCCAGAATGGCTTCACTGACAGACTGGAGTCCACCCCAGGAAGTACAGTGTATGTGGCAGAGGGCACCCTGGACAGGATACCTGTCCATAGCAAGGGCGTTTTTGGTTATGGAAGGTTAGAAGTTTCCAGTTTCCCAACTGCAAATACTAAAACAGGATGGAATTAAAAATGGAATTCCATTGAAATAGATAATGTTATGATGGAATTTGTCTCTTGAATAGCGCCTGTTACCGGTATGTAATATTAAATATAAGATACTGACAAATTGGATGTTGTGGTTTTGTTCTAAGCAGTTAACTGTTCACCCAGGCCTTCCTAAGCAGACCCAGGTATGCTGGTGGTAGAAGGTAACAAATATGCAGATCTCTAAGCAATGTGTGAGAATGTGTAATAAAGTGTGGGGTGCTGGATTCGAGTGTCTGCTAAGTGGCTTCTATTGTTATAAGCAAATCAGATTAATTTAACGGTGTATGGTGCCTGATGTGACCCTGGAAACAAACGTTTCCGTTATCAGTTACCTGTCACAGGTTTCTGTATGTGTGGGCTTCCCCTGACGTACTAATAGGCTAAGAAACAATTTCTTTTTTGCATTGTTCCTCTGTGTGGATAGGGAATGGGTCATGTGGTTCTGATTGGTCAGGCCTGAGCTCTAATTGTTTGTCTAGACCATGGACTGTTTTACAGAAGTTTACAGTAAATAAACACGTACCACAACCTTTCTGTACTGTATTTTAAATCTGTTCGGATACCTACTTTTTATGTATATAATTCATAAAAGTGCCCACTGTCTGATGTCATTTAAAAGCAGTGCAACTGGAGCAGTGTAATCCGTGTTAATGGCTTCTGATCGATCTGGTTTGGTATTGAAAATAGTCACATTTTGACAGATTTGCGCCCTAGCATAGGAAAACATAAAAAAATATACTGTTTGAAATGCAGGCCTGTCAGTATATTTTTAAATGTACATTTTGAGATAATAGCCTGTAATTTAGCTGAATAATGTATCTGTGACATTGACAAGTGTAATTCATTTACCAGTTTTCCTTCATAAATCTTTTTTAAGTTTCACCGTCTCTGTTTGGCCCCAATGTCTGCTCAGAATTGCCCACTGTGGCCTTTTTAAACCTGGTGGAAACAAAATCTAAAACAAAATTTTCTGGACCTGAACTATCCACCTCTGATCCAGTGGCGCCCAACGAGTTCCATTGTTCAGCAATTATTTATATACTGTGTCTAAAATTGTACATTTTATCAAAAATTTCCCATCGTTGCTCGGGAACCATGAGGACAATCACAGTAAGGGTCAAGGTACTCGAGGGACAGCAGCAGACCCATAATCACATGCTGGGGCAGGATTGCATCACTACTATAAGTGTCTGTCTTTTCTTATTACCCATATTCATAGTTTCCAGCCTCATAGGTAATTCTTCTTGTTTTACACATTTTTAAACTTAATTTGGAGATACCTCTTCTGTTTTTTACACACACCCTTTGTTGAACATTGATTGACTCTAGATTTCCTGCTGCTGTCTGCTGCAAGTCCACAGGGTCTGATTTGCTCTGCTTTGCTGGTCTTGAGTTTTATACAAAATATGGTTGAATTGCATGGGACATTAGATGTTATAGATCAGCTGGCAGTGACTGTCCTCCAGTGAACTTGCTGCCAAAACTGAGATCTACATTTATTGATTTAATCTAGTGCCCACTTTTGATTCTCTCCTGTGGTTTTTTCCAAAATAACGTGGTTACGGCGACAGCTGCTAAATGTAGTTTCTAAATGTAATCCTAGTTTTATAGAAAGGAATAAGGAGAAGTTTATTGAGAGAATGTCGCTTTACAGGATTTGTATTAATCTCACTGGTGCAGAAGGGCCTTTATTGATGCTGAACTGGAGGGGAGATTTCCTTGTGCGGTCTGGTGCAGGGTCTGCTGTGCCGGGGGTGAGCAGGTGACACGCGAGGGAGGGGCCAGGGAGATCAAGCTCGGCAGCAGGGAACCGTCTCTGGTCTCTCCTCTTACCGACAGTGATGCTGCTCTTTCAAAGTGGCATCCCTGTCTCTCTGGCTGAGGCCAGGAGAGAGGCCAGCTTTTATTATTTTCTCACATGTTTAATTAATTGAACTTTTTGATTGAGTGGGAGCACTTGCTGTCTGGCAAAGTGGCGCTGAACCATTGTGGGGTGCTGGTTCCCTGCGCCGCGACTGCTGGTCCATCACAGGGTGATAAGTCGTGGTTTATGGCCAAGCTCACAGGTCTGCAGTGTAACAGAAACATGGCTTAGGTGACAGTAAGAATTACAGCTTTCCAGACTGACTGGCCTCTGTGTAGATAGTTAAACATTTATTCGCATGGTATTTATCTGCTTTTGCCTCCCAGAAACAGAAGCACTAATGAGTTTAGATCGCAGGATTGCGTGCTTTTTTCTATCCATAAAGCTCTGACACATTTAAGCAAAAAAGTTTTTACATTTTCTGCACAAGCCGCCTGCAGTGGCTTGAAGTACAGTCTTATACTCAAGGATTTAGTCACTTTAAAATAATTTAAATTAGTTGAGAGATCTAGGGAATTCAAGTCTTTTGAGTGGAATTGTTGTATGTAATTAAATATATATAAATATGCAGTAACCTATATATTGATGTCTTCATGGCTCTGGGGCGGGGAGGCTTGTTTACATTAGGGAGGGTATGAGTTATGTCCATTTCTTCTTGAGATACCCATGGTAGCTGGGTCTTACAGTAGATGCTGGACAAAAGCTGCCACCTACATTTGGCAGCAGTGATCGGAAATTGCATTGGTACCAGATGATAACAGTGGTGACAGTGGTGGATAAGCCAATGGCAAAACAGCTGGGGTACACCCTAAGCAGGGGTACACCTTAAGCAGAAGTACACCCTAGGCAGGGGTACACCCTAAGCACCGTAAACAGGATGCCAGTTATACTGGGGAAAATGTTTAAAATGCTTTAATTCCATCATTGGTTGTTTTTTCCCAACAAAAATTGTGTTTGCACAAGTCACCCGTCTTAAGATTCATTGTCCTATTCCTACTATAAGAACTCAACTATACGACTATAAATTTATTCCGGGAAATGTACAAGATAAATGTATATAAATGCCGGGACAGGTCAGTTATATAATTGCTACTTGTAAAGAATCTCCCTGCATACCGTTTCAGTTATTATATCGATCATTTTCAATGAAAATTCTTTGGAAAAGCAAGCAGCCTAGGATTTCACATGACATAAACTAACGATTAGGTTTCAGCTCCCAGGAGATTTACTACTTTAGGACTCCTAAGCTGCTGTTCAGGTTGAATCATTCCAGAAATACCTACCTGGGTATTTTAGTTTAAAACAATTTTTGATGTTAGAAATTTTTTAGACATTCAAAAAAAGTGTTTTAGAAGATCTGAGTGATCAAGGCACCAGTGCAGGTGAAGCTCAAAGCTGCATCACTGAAAGCTTCTCAAAATGAGGCCTTCGGTCTGCCTGGCCTGCTTATATACTCAGGACCGCTGGGCCTCCTGTCATGTGGCTGGCAGACATACTGAGAACATTGCCAGACATGCTACAGGAACACCCTCTCTATTTTAGTGCGCCACCCTGTGGAGTGCTGTTGAATTGCAGACATCTACATTCAGGCTACATTCATACTTGTTCCAAGATGTCCTGCAATGTGACACATTTTGCATGAATATGAACCCTAACCTGTAGACATGGCAAGGCCAGGCTTAAAGTGGCAGCCTTCTGATCACAGACACTGAGGCCTAGTCCACTGAGCCTCATGCTGCCTGACAAAGATTCATGCATTAATATAGCAAAGTAATAATTGTCAACCAGACTGAATTGACTGAATGCTGACAAATTTTGCATAGCTTTTCTAAAACATCTTCCTTGGTGCCATCTGCTGTTGGATTTAACACATTACTGGCATTGTGTTGAGCATGATTCTTTACTGGATTTGTGGACCAGCTACGCAGTGCCACTTGCTGGTTAGTCACCCACACATTGACTTTGACGCTGCATAAGCACCTTGTGTGACCTTTTGATGCTTTTTCTTCTAACTCCAGATCCATCCTGCTGTCAGAGTGTAGCATGATGCATTTTTAGATGGTTGTATCACAATAAAGAATAAATCAACCTGGATACGGTAGCTCCTGTCTTCCTTACCCTCATCTCTCCATCCTGTATCTTTCCCCTGTTACTGCTCTCTGTCTTACCTTTGATACCTATAACTTTAATCTATCAGAGCATATACTGGCCAGTGGCAGGCAGGCGTACCCAATAAAATGCATCATCCATCTATTCATCTTTCATTTCACTTTTCCAGTACAGGGCAGCTGAGGGCTTGGAATTCCAGGAAGCACAGGGAAAGGGGAAAGGGCTTGGAATCCCAGGAAGCACAGGGAAAGGAGAAAGGGCTTGGAATCCCAGGAAGCACAGGGAAAGGGGAAAGGGCTTGGAATCCCAGGAAGCAGAGGGAAAGGAGAAAGGGCTTGGAATCCCAGGAAGCAGAGGGAAAGGGGAAAGGGCTTGGAATTCCAGGAAGCACAGGGAAAGGGGAAAGGGTTTGGAATCCCAGGAAGCAGAGGGAAAGGAGAAAGGGCTTGGAATCACAGGAAGCAGAGGGAAAGGAGAAAGGGCTTGGAATCCCAGGAAGCAGAGGGAAAGGGGAAAGGGCTTGGAATCCCAGGAAGCACAGGGAAAGGGGAAAGGGCTTGGAATCCCAGGAAGCAGAGGGAAAGGAGAAAGGGCTTGAAATCCCAGGAAGCAGAGGGAAAGGGGAAAGGGCTTGGAATCCCAGGAAGCACAGGGAAAGGGGAAAGGGTTTGGAATCCCAGGAAGCAGAGGGAAAGGAGAAAGGGCTTGGAATCACAGGAAGCAGAGGGAAAGGGGAAAGGGCTTGGAATCCCAGGAAGCAGAGGGAAAGGAGAAAGGGCTTGGAATCCCAGGAAGCAGAGGGAAAGGGGAAAGGGCTTGGAATCCCAGGAAGCAGAGGGAAAGGAGAAAGGGCTTGGAATCCCAGGAAGCAGAGGGAAAGGAGAAAGGGCTTGGAATCCCAGGAAGCAGAGGGAAAGGGGAAAGGGCTTGGAATCCCAGGAAGCACAGGGAAAGGGGAAAGGGCTTGGAATCCCAGGAAGCACAGGGAAAGGGGAAAGGGTTTGGAATCCCAGGAAGCACAGGGAAAGGGGAAAGGGCTTGGAATCCCAGGAAGCACAGGGAAAGGGGAAAGGGTTTGGAATCCCAGGAAGCACAGGGAAAGGGGAAAGGGTTTGGAATCCCAGGAAGCACAGGGAAAGGGGAAAGGGCTTGTGCCACAGTCATACTTAAACACTGAGTGGTTTCATATATGAAAACAGTGCCATTCATATGAGGTATAATATTTCTGTCTAACAGCTTCCTTCTGCAGATCACTGTTGCCTTGAAGAGCTTTTCGGCTGTAATTGAACTGCATTCTTTTCTTCTATATATGGGCATTTTTTTCTGCCTGTTATGTATCAGAGATAATGCCACAATCTGCCTCCCATGCGTAGAAGGCATCCACCATGTGTAATGTCTGTCTGAAATGTATTTTTTTCTAACTACCAGAACAGTCAGGTGGCGACTTGAGGGGAAGATGGAAGATCTTATTTATTAGATCTAAAAACAGTATTTTATATGTTTAGAAACAGTTTGGTTTATGACTCACTGTGCAGGAATAATCATTGTAATTGACTGTATTTGTAGGTTATGAGTGAGATGAATGCTGATTAACGATGAACCATGACACTGAAAGTGACAAGTCTGTCATTTATTTTATGTGTCGTTACTAAAAATGATTTTTCTGATGCGAACCACAGTGAGTCTTGTTACTGTTTTTTAAACTAATATATCCCCGATTCCTCTTGGGTAAGTGGTAATGTGGTAAGTGCCTTTAAAATGGTGAATTTTTATACATGGACATATGCAATGCGATATGTGACAACATGTTACATAAAAATGCTCTGCACTGCAGATTAGCCTTCATGAGAAGGTTCCCTGAGTGAATGCTAGCGGCAATAGGCTGTGTCTTCAGCTTTTAATGGCCATTCAATGAGTCACTTTCCACCTGGTCAGTAGCAGAAATATTCTCTTCTTTAATGCTGCCAATTTTGACGTAGTTGGGTCTGATTTGGGTCTTTTGACACAGGCTCCTGTTCCCTGCTTCTTACCGAGAGCCACCCAAGAGGACTGTGGGTATCGTATCACCTTCATCTCAACATTGATCCACTTAATGTGCTGTGTGAGTCCTGACAGGCAAGCTTTGCAATATTTATGTGCAAGAAGACGGCATTCTACACAGTGCTTAAAGATACCAGAGACGGCTCGACATCATCTCACCCACTGAGAGGCAAACGGACCAACTGCTGTTCTCTGTGTCTCACAGACGAAACATTTCTCCCCTAATCCCTTTAAATCCCTTTATTTGGAGTAGAAGGACATCCTGGGGAAGGGGGGGAGGGTGGTGTAGGGGCAACAGATTGCTTTTTCCCAGTCCGTTTGCCTTTTAATGTCTTTGAACGTCCATTATCATTAGCTCCCTTATACTTTAATAGCAGCCAGTAAAAATCTTCCCTTTTTGTCTTTGGACTACCTGAGTTAATATGTGAAGGATGCCTTTGCTGGGTTTGGGGCTATAACTATGAAGGGCTTCTTTCAGGTATAGCCGGTCTGCTGTGATTATTGAAACTGAAGCCAGATTATTTAAGTATGACTGTAATTCTTTAATATAACTGAAAATATTGGTGCAGTCTTCAGTAACTAATACAAAAATTGTCGCTTGGATAACAAATGTAATTCATTTATAGCCTTAATGCTGGAAATGACCCACAGAGGGAGCTGTTGGACATATTTGGTCAGAGTTGATCTAGAAGCTACTAAGCAATAAGATCACTAAAATGGCTGTCACATTCTAGCTTACTGCAAACACAAACCTGATCTAATCAAATTTTGTTCATTATTGACACCCAGACTATTCCAATTAATTTATTATATGCCTGTTAATATTCTTTATTTCTTTCTACATCCTAATGATATTTTTGTGCTTATATAAAAGTCACCTTAAAGATTAACATTTTGAAGAAAAACAAAAACTCTATAGCGCACGTACAAATACAAGCAGACATGTACAGTCGGCATATAAATCTGTGGCATTAGGTTCAGTGGGAAGAGCTTCAGTGGGTATAAACACACAGCACCTAGAAAATATTTACTACAGACACACAAATGTAATCCTGAGGTAAGAGTGAAGAACGTTATTTATAAAAGAACACTTCAGATGAAACACAAATTTGAAAATGTCATGACAATGTAATATGAATATAAATTGCTTATTCTGATCACGAGGGACTGCATTCATTTTTTAATCACAGCCCACGAATCACATTTAAATGTCAATTTCATCAGTCCACTTAAACAAGCAACCAGCAATAAGAGCTGAAGAATCCTGGTAATCATGTGACACATACTGTAGCTTCAAGGGAAATTGTATGATATTTGGATTTGGGTTCACGGGCTAGTGCCTTAAAGTTAACAATGTTAAAAATGTCAAGAATTACATTCTCATCCTTTTATTCACTTCAATATGTTTATTTAATACTGGGATTGAACACAAAAAATGTGAATGAAGGAGGTAAGTGTAAACATTGCTCTGCACCTTTCAAGAGGCTAAAAATGTATTCAACTGGATAATATTTGCATCAGGTCCAAAGGTGATGTGTTTACAATATTAATTGATATTTTGTTTCTTCAGTTTTTACTGCTTGGCCTGTTTGATGATGCGGTCAGCACTTTGTGTTCCATCTAAGAAAGAAGGCTATCTAAGAGATCTATAAGAGATGCCTGCATAATGCATTCATATCTGCATATCCATTTTGGGTAGATAATACACTTCCCTTTGTGTATTCATCCACCTCTTATCAATAACTGCTTATCCGTTCAGGGTATATAACACATTTCCGTTTGTGTATTCATCCACCTCTTATCAATAACTGCTTATCCGTTCAGGGTATATAACACATTTCCGTTTGTGTATTCATCCACCTCTTATCAATAACTGCTTATCCGTTCAGGGTATATAACACATTTCCGTTTGTGTATTCATCCACCTCTTATCAATAACTGCTTATCCGTTCAGGGTATATAACACATTTCCGTTTGTGTATTCATCCACCTCTTATCAATAACTGCTTATCGGTTCAGGGTATATAACACATTTCCGTTTGTGTATTCATCCACCTCTTATCAATAATTGCTTATCCGTTCAGGGTATATAACACATTTCCGTTTGTGTATTCATCCACCTCTTATCAATAACTGCTTATCCATTCAGGGTATATAACACATTTCCGTTTGTGTATTCATCCACCTCTTATCAATAACTGCTTATCCGTTCAGTGTATATAACACATTTCCGTTTGTGTATTCATCCACCTCTTATCAATAACTGCTTATCCGTTCAGGGTATATAACACATTTCCATTTGTGTATTCATCCACCTCTTATCAATAACTGCTTATCCGTTCAGGGTATATAACACATTTCCATTTGTGTATTCATCCACCTCTTATCAATAACTGCTTATCCGTTCAGGGTATATAACACATTTCCGTTTGTGTATTCATCCACCTCTTATCAATAACTGCTTATCCGTTCAGGGTATATAACACATTTCCATTTGTGTATTCATCCACCTCTTATCAATAACTGCTTATCCGTTCAGTGTATATAACACATTTCCGTTTGTGTATTCATCCACCACTATTCAATACCTAGTTATCCATTTTGGATATATACACGTCATTTTGTGTATCTATCCGCCACTTTTCAATACCTAGTTATCCATTTTGGATATATACACGTCATTTTGTGTATCTATCCGCCACTTTTCAATACCCGTTTATCCATGTAGAGTGTCTGCAATCCACAGCCTGTAACAGGGTGACACATGCAATGGCACTCTATCCCATTTGTGTAGATTCTTTTGCCTTCTCTGACAAAGGTGCACATTAAGGGTAATTCTGCATTGTAGATGTACCGAAAACAGCATCTGTTAGAATGTGGGAGTATGTAGTGGGACCCCGAGGGGACACGTGTAATCTATGCACGCAGATAGGAGGAGCAGCGCTCGAACCCGCAGCCCTGCGATGCGGCACAGCTTCCTGCTGAGTGACTACATGCCACCATTTCTATGATGATTTTCAAAAGTCAGAGCTGTAATTCAAAGCATATTCTGCCAGAAAAACACTACGGCATAAAGCTCTTCTCATGTAGTGCATTGTAACATATTTCTTTTTTTGACAGTTGTTTCTGGCAACATAAAATTGGAAAAAAAACTGTCAAAACTCTGAGTTATTTCAGTATTAAGGCACAGTACAGTATAGGCCAAATCAATTAAATGCTGAGCATGCCCAATGTAACTATAGTGAAGCCTCGGTCGTTAAATCACGCTGTGCTGGAAAGTACTCAAGCTCAGGAGAACATTTAAATGACAGCTTTACATCTTTTCTGATTGGTCACGGAAAGGTTAGTAAGCTGCTTACATGAAGCTTTCCTGCAGGTCTGTGCTGCTGCCTAAGGCTGGTCTGACCTTCCTGTGACTGCAGACCTCACCAGGTGGTTGGCCTGACCTACTGAACGTGGGAACCAGCCACCCTGGGACAGGGTCTGAAAAGCTGCAATTCAGCACCTGGACAGCGTCAGTGAGAGCAGCCCAGTGCCGCTGCGTGGCCACAGCTCCTTATTATAAAAGCGCGCAGCATTCAGAAGAGAGGAGAAGCACCACGGGAGAAAGCAATCAGACGTTGTTGAGGTAGCAAACACTGTCAGTGCACCGTCATCGGGGCAGGTACCACAGGGCACCAACACCACAAACAGAACCAGCGATCGGAGCTCGCAGGGAACCAACGACACAAACAGAACCAGAGATCAGAGCTCCAAGGGCACCAACGTCACAAACAGAACCAGCGATCGGAGCTCGCAGGGAACCAACGACACAAACAGAACCAGAGATCAGAGCTCCAAGGGCACCAACGTCACAAACAGAACCAGCGATCGGAGCTCACAGGGCACCAACGTCACAAACAGAACCAGAGATCGGAGCTCCAAGGGCACCAACGTCACAAACAGAACCAGCGATCGGAGCTCGCAGGGCACCAACACCACAAACAGAACCAGAGATCAGAGCTCCAAGGGCACCAACGTCACAAACAGAACCAGCGATCGGAGCTCACAGGGAACCAACGACACAAACAGAACCAGAGATCAGAGCTCCAAGGGCACCAACGTCACAAACAGAACCAGCGATCGGAGCTCGCAGGGCACCAACACCACAAACAGAACCAGAAATCGGAGCTCGCAGGGCACCAACGTCACAAACAGAACCAGAAATCGGAGCTCACAGGGCACCAACGTCACAAACAGAACCAGCAATCGGAGCTCGCAGGGCACCAACGCCACAAACAGAACCAGAAATCGGAGCTCACAGGGCACCAACGCCACAAACAGAACCAGAGATCAGAGCTCCAAGGGCACCAACGCCACAAACAGAACCAGAGATCAGAGTTCCAAGGGCACCAACGCCACAAACAGAACCAGAGATCAGAGCTCCAAGGGTACTCAAGCTCTCATTTTCTCCTTGGCAACACGTTCTCACATAGAGGAAAGACAAGGCATGAGCTAAAATAAAGGTACAATTCCTGTCCCATAAAATGTATTTCTGAATCACATCCCGGCCTGCAACTGACACCACACCTACGGGGCGCTATGTGACATGGAGCCAGGAGTCAGAGAAGGTGGGATAGCAGATCAGGAGATATTTTAATTGGTTTTTTGATAGACTGTAAGTGTGACTCATAGGAACCCATATCACCCAGTGTCTTAATTGATTTTGTCTGAACAGGCATGGTTAATCTTTATTAACAACATGATTTCCCAATTAACCAGACTGATATTTTCTAGGATGAATTTCAGACTTCCTTTGATGTTCTTCAGGCATCTATGTCCATTTTTTGCCAACAGAATACGCAATATTCATATCGAAGTCAGTGTTTCTCGGCAAGTAACAAAACATTGCTGGAAAAAGGAACTTTATTGAAAGGACACAGTTGTGTTTTTGAATGCGCCACAGCAGCTTATTTGTACCTCTGCTTTCATAAGCAAAGTCTGCCCCAAATGACCAGAAAGCTAATTATTGTCCCACTGTTTTAAACAGAGTGAACTATTGCTGTGATTTCACTTCATTGAAGGACACAGTTCAGCCTGACTGATGGTTATTGGGATTGAATGTGTGTGTAGGCCTGGAGAGTAGAGCTTAAGCAGAGCAGGACCAGGTCTCTCAGTGTGCAGTGCACACCGCTTAAGGGGATCCAGAGGCTGGGCTCCAACACTCAGCATGGCCAAAAAATACTCAGATCAAAGTCTGCCCTGTAATTGACAGAGAAAGAGGAAGTGGAAGCCAATTAAAGGGCTCAGAGCAAATGAAGGCAAGACAGATACTAGCTCAGCCGCTAATGAAGAGGTGCTGCATGGGGCGGGGGGTGCCCAGATTCGGCAGGGCAGGAAGTCTGAATAAAAGGCTCTCACAGACATCCATAAAAGGCTCTCACAGACATCCATAAAAGGCTCTCACGGATATCCATAAAAGGCTCTCACAGATATCCATAAAAGGCTCTCACAGATATCCATAAAAGGCTCTCACAGATATCCATAAAAGGCTCTCACAGATATCCATAAAAGGCTCTCACAGATATCCATAAAAGGCTCTCACAGACATCCATAAAAGGCTCTCACAGACATCCATAAAAGGCTCTCACAGACATCCATAAAAGGCTCTCACAGATATCCATAAAAGGCTCTCACAGATATGCATAAAAGGCTCTCACAGACATCCATAAAAAGCTCTCACGGATATCCATAAAAGGCTCTCACAGATATCCATAAAAGGCTCTCACAGATATCCATAAAAGGCTCTCACAGACATCCATAAAAGACTCACAGAACTTTGATAGCTGCAAGTAGCAACTTCGGCTTGGAGGTCCAGCAGGCATAATAATGATTTTCTGACACGGTTTAATTATTACACATGGTGTGTGGTACATAGGTAGGAAGGAAAATGAACTGACATCATACAGTGGGCACAGAGACACCCTGGGAATTTCAATAATCAGCTCTTCATGCTGCAACTTGAACAGAAAAGGTCCATTTTTTTGTAATGTGGAACAGAACCATCAGAGAAAACTGCCTCTAATGATGTGAAACACTTATTTAGGAAAACCGTATTACCCATCAAATGCAGCTTCCATTTTATTCTAATGAACAGCTACTGCGCCATCATTAACATAGAGCTTTTATAGAGCAAAACTGGTAAAGAGTGTTGATGTCACCCCATCTTCACAGATGGATTTGCATTATAGTAATTTGCTAAGACATGGCAAATTGGACACTGGTTAGAGTGTCATCATGCAATGTCAGGTTTGATTTGAACCTGCATCTGAGAGACTGGTTGTAGTGTTGGCAAAGTAACAAGCTGGAGCTAAAATCAGAAAGACAGCATTCATCCATTAGCAGCCAGAGCTACGTGGATAGCAGGGAACAGGATCTCCAAGCCAGGGAACAGGATCTCCCAACCAGGGAACAGGATCTCCCAACCAGGGAACAGGATCTCCAAGCCAGGGAACAGGATCTCCCAACCAGGGAACAGGATTGCCCAACCAGGGAACAGGACCTCCCAACCAGGGAACAGGATCTCCAAGCCGGGTACAGAATCTCTAAACATGGTTTCTTTGAGCTTTGGATGCCTTCTCTCTGCATCTCTTAGCTCCACTGCACCAGTCAAACCATTTTGCCACAGGGTCAGGATCTGGCTTCCAAGCCTTTCTTCTCAGGCCCTCCCTAGCAAGCCATTCCATTCATGTGACACTCCAGCCATTGATATTTTTCCCCAGCTTTGTTTCCTTTGTGTTTTTCTCAGAGTTCCAGCAGACACAGACTTTTCATTTTTCAGATCAATTTCAACTGGATCTCCAGAGAATGAATACAGAAATGAAGTATCTCACTCAGGGGTGTAGCAGCACTTCTCCATAGAGATTTCACTCATAAAATCATCATACTCAAGCTGTCTTCATGAAACAGCGCTGCAATGGATATAAGCACTGAATCCTATCACCTGAAGAGTGCCTAAGTGGAAAACATCGAATGGTATCGGTTTCCCAAATGTGATCAGTCACGGCACTACAGAACTCCTGATAAAATTGAGGATGATGTCGTTTGTTTTCTTCATGCTGAAGATGATGGGGCATTGAGGGTGTCTCTGCTGCCGCCTCCCTGCAGGCTCGGCCATTTATTCATGTTGGAACCGTGTGTGTGTGGGAGGGGAAAGGGGGGGGACATTTGATCCCTTTTTATGGAACCAAATGTCCCCCACAATGTAATAAAGACCTGTTATTTTCACACTGTGCGGACCATTTTTCAGGTCCCTACAAAGATCTGTGAATGTAATCAAAAAGGTAAAAATGCCAAAAGTCTTGTATTATGTTTGGACAGTTAGGGTTAAGGTCAGGGCTGAGTGGGGGTCACGGTCATCATGTTGGGATTAGAGTTTCCCCATAGAAATGAATGGCGAGTCCCCACAAAGATACAATCACAAACATGTATATGCATACATGACCCCTTGTTTTTACTTTGCCTTTGCTCCCACAGTCCAAAAATATGTGATTTCTGTGACCTCATGGCTCTGACCATGCTGTATGTGCACTGTGATGGCCTGGTGTCCCATCCAGGGAAGCCTGCAAAACACTTTTTAGAAATGAGAATGACCATGATAATTTTATTTATTTATTCATTTTTGTTTATACAAAAATTCCATCAGGGCATTGGGGCAGTGCAAGGAATTTCCCTTTGAATCAGGCGATGAGCCCTACTTCACACTGCAGAGTAGACATGAGAGGACAATCCATCCACTCGGCAATACAACCCCCATCCCAGTCAGCAGGCTTCTATATTCCACACAGATATTACTAAATAATCAAATAATAGACATCACTCATAACCACAATCACATACTATTATTAATTATTATTATATTATTAATTAATTATATTATTAATAATTCAATTCAATTCAATTTATTTTTATATAGCGCTTTTCACAACAAAGTTGCCCCAATGCGCTTTACAGGAGTGTGTTGTGGAAGATCCTTAACAGATATAAGGACAGAACACAGAAACAGTGAAAATGGAAAAATCAAAGAGAGCCAGAGGACAGCGGAGGAGAGGAACCAAAAACTCCCAAGTAGGGAGAAAAAAAACCTCTGGGGGTCCAAGGTCAACTGGCAGCCCAACCCCCCTGGGCATGCTAACATTACTGGACAAAGGTAGAGAAGTAGCCAGATTGTTTTCTAAGAGCAAGGTGTAAACTGTGATCCGGTCCTAGTTTAAGTCCATCCGTGAGACAGTCCTCCACAAAGGCCGCAGGTCACCTCTGTGATGGCACCCTTCCGTAGACCCTGATGGCAGCTCAGAAGGTGCACCCTCGGGCACCCTCCAGACATGTGGAGACGTGTTATCCATAATAATAAATATGATGCATTATATAAACAACTACTTTACCTCCAACTCATTGTAAAGTTAAAAATGAAAGGCTGAGGAAATTACAATATTCAAATATTACATATTGTTAACTAAACGATTTAAATCATTCAAAGAGAAACTGGGTCCCTTGGATACAGAGGCATTTTGCTGGAATATCACGAGAACAAAGGCAACTGAAGTTTGCAGCTCTTTCATTTGACCGACTTTGGATTTATTTCCTTGCTGAGCATCTATGCCATGGAAATAGCCATGTGGTATAAAAACCGCCCTGCAGCCGTGACACGACCCCCCAGTCTGTTATTCCCTCTTTTGTTTGGTGGTATTTTTTCTGCTTTTGCACTATTGGTTTCACGGGTGTCTCCCAACTTTAACGGATCAGCTCCTCCTGCCTTGGATGTGGGGGTGGGGGGGTGGGGTGCCCTTGGCTGTTCTTGCGACACGCTCTGCTTAGCTACTTACCACATGGATGGTCAGACTACAGCAAACCCAGCCTCAGTGCCACTTTCCCATAATCGGTCTGCCCTTCCTTGACCAGTTCTGGTGAAAGCAGCACTTAACAATGAAGGGAAATAATTGGCAATCATACTTCATTTATAATTTCTTCACAATTAACATGCACCTGCGAAGATTTTTCCTCACATTAATCACCATATTTTGGGGAACTTCAAGTAAATTTTATTTTCTTTATTCTGTGAGTTATAGCAAATTGAAACCTCAAGGGAATAAATTGTTCACAGTAGGAAAATATCATTAAATTATAGCCCTCATAACAAACTGTTCATAAATGTAGCACAAAACAATGAACACAGATTGACTGTTCTTTTACTTATAACAACTTTGCCCTCACTTATTCAGGATAAATCCTGAATACATTAAAGATAACTTTGAAATAACATAATTTATACAGGACATTTAAAATAATTGAGGTCGGCCTGGGTCGTTAGCCATTCGGCACTAATGATGAAGGGCTAGGATAGGAGTGACATGGTCGCGCATGTGTGTGCTGATCAGGAGCCAAGCCACAGCCCTCCGGACAAGATGAAGATGCGAGAGAGAATGCTGACTAACACCAATGCAAAGCGAGTCACAATTGTCCAGATAAGAGGCGATAAAAGCATGAATCACCTTCTCAAAATCAGTACATGTAAGAAGAGGCTGTGTCTGACTGAATGAATCTGTTGTTCAAATGTAAAAATACAATCAAATAACACACCTAGGGTCTTAGCCAAGGGCTTGTTGTAAGGTGCAATAGGCTTGGCACGGGACTGTATAATATGTTATTATAAGGTGTCCCTAAAGGGGCCAGTGAGTGCATGATATATTCTTAATCATTCTCAGGTATCTCTGGTTAAGATTTTACTTACGCAGTTACTTTTAGTGAGTATGATAAATATATCCAACAGGACACAGAATGGAGCTTGTCTTTGACAACTATACTGACCAAATAGACAAACATCTCAAAATCTTTCTGCTAGCGTTTCAAGCAGATCAAACGATTTCTTAACTTTGTCTTGAAGACAAAAGGGCATGTCAGTTCAATCAAGGTCCAGGAGGTTCGAAAAAAAGAGTTACGCTCTAGTCATATAGACACTGAGTGGTTATGTTCATGCATCCCAGGGGCTACACAATGCCTGCTGTATCTTTTATACTACAGATCTCCTCACTGAGGGATAACAGGCATCTTGTGTGAAATGCTTGTGATACTTTCTTTCACTGATTGTGTTTTCATTTGGATTTGTGGCTGCGTTCACTAGACTGGGGTGGGAGTGGGCAAGAGGTGGGGGTTGACAAGGGGTAGGGGGGCACCAGTGTAACAAGAGTGGAGATGGAATCCCACTACATCCCAGTGTGTCTTCTACCCAAAGACAATTCACATAGATTATATATATGATAATATATTAATATAGATTATTTATACTAGAGCTATATAGCAGAACATAGGTAAGGACAGTGGTCATGGATAGCACCTCAGAGCCCATGTGTTTGGCAGCCATGTAAACTGCTAGCGTGCAGCTCCATGCTGTGATTATTGCGTTTCTATGTTCTGAAGCCATTTCACAGTGCTCGGTATATACACGTATGTATGCATGTTTGTGAAACAGTTTGTTTCAGATTTTGTGTGTTATTGTTTGTGTTTTCTCTTCAGTTTTTTTTAAGATGTAGAAGTTTACAGTCAATTTATAAGGTTGCTCAGCGAAATGTTACAGTTGATCAGTGAGATAAGGCAATGCTTAGTATCTCTAAGTTCAGCTCCAGTTTTCCCAGGGCACCATTAAAGGCTCTTTCCTGTCAGCAGAGCTAAATGATGCTGTTCCTTATTTGTCTCTCCAAGTGCTTTTGGGCATAGAGCCATGATGACTTAAGGCTGTCTGAAACCCCGCGGAAGATGTCTTGGAGATTACGAGCAAATCAACGTAAGGCTGAAGTCTAGGTGCCGCTGATGGCTACAGTGACACTTTAAGCGGCCAACGCATGTCATGGAGTCTGGATCCATTCTTGGGAAGTTAGCTGGAGAGGATCACAACCTTCTCCATGCAAAATAAATTATTTCATCATGTAGCGTAACCTAATAGACGTGCTGTGTGCTGCTGTCTTGTCACATTCTGTAGGCTAATATTAGGTATAAGACACGTAGTCCTGACTAATGACCTTTCATAATCTGCCTATATTTTAATAGCATGTTTCCTCTTTCGGGAAGACACAGACTTTTCAATAAAATATTATTTTATATGTAATAATAAATCAAACTTGCTGTGACCTTTTACTATTGCTTATTTATTTTTCAAGATGATCTCTGCCCTTCTGGTCACAGACACATTTTTCTCCACCTCTCTGTGTTATTGATTTTTAACATTAGGGCTGGAAATGATAAAGCACCTTGTCAACGGCAGACAGATGATGAGTCATGGGCTCCTAATGTATGCCTATCGATCTGTCCTGACTTCTCTACATTCTCCAACATGTGTACCTGTATGTTGAAAATGTCATGAAAGGCAGATCGAGAGGTGAAGGTCTGGCATCCGGGTGGAACAGAGGAGAACACAACTGTCAAAGAGTAGAAGGTGATTGGTTACGAGCTAAATATAAAAGCGGCGAGGCCCATTTGAACCGAAAACGCAAGAAGTAGACAAATATCTAAATATGACAGCAAATGAAAGCCTCCCAGCTCACGGCATACTGGGGTAGAGCTAAAGAAAACTAGCTTACAGGTCCCTGTGATTGACTGATTTATCCATAACAATGTAATAAATCCAATCAGTAGCATGTTCATCATAATTATCCAATACAAAAGTACAAAACTGTATGTGCAATACTGACATGACTGGCAGCACAGTAGGTTTCTTTATACCTGCATCATCACAAACATGTGATGAGTTGCCCTGTAATGTTACAAGTTATGACATCACTAGGCGATAAGAGTTTTTCACATCAAGTCAAGTAGGTTTATTTGTCAGTTCAGCCACATACACAGTATGCAGTGAAATGAAACATTTGTTCTCCAGGACCAAGATGCAGAAACAGACGACAGAAACAACGCAGGATAACACAAGTGTTACTGGACAAGACAACACAGTGCAGTCGACAGTAGTAACCGTGCTGCTCTGAAATGGATATTTGAATAAATATTGTTATTGTAGTGTTCATAACTTTTACTGTATTTTAGCACCAAGGCGACAATAAATAGTAAATAAAAGTGCAAACAATAGTAGCAGCAGGGCAGAGAGTGTGCAGTATATAATAAATTAAAATGTATATGAAATAGTTCGTAATTCAGTTGTGATTGAAGAGTCTGACAGTGATGGCCCACATGCTACTGAACCTCTTACCAAACAGAAGGAGGGAGAAGAGGATGTGGGAGGGGTGTGTGGTGGCGGCTTTGTGGGTGCAACGTGATGCATAAATGTCTGAGACAGGAGAGAGGCCCCGATGACGCGACAGAGAGGAGAGAGGCCCCGATGATGCGACAGAGGGGAGAGAGGCCCCGATGATACGACAGAGGGGAGAGAGGCCCCGATGATGCGACAGAGGGGAGAGAGGCCCCGATGATGCGACAGAGGGGAGAGAGGCCCCGATGACGCGACAGAGGGGAGAGAGGCCCCGATGATGCGACAGAGGGGAGAGAGGCCCAGATGATGCGACAGAGAGGAGAGAGGCCCCGATGATGCGACAGAGGGGAGAGAGGCCCCGATGATGCGACAGAGGGGAGAGAGGCCCCGATGATGCGACAGAGGGGAGAGAGGCCCCGATGATGCGACAGAGGGGAGAGAGGCCCCGATGATACGACAGAGGGGAGAGAGGCCCCGATGATACGACAGAGGGGAGAGAGGCCCCGATGATGCGACAGAGAGGAGAGAGGCCCCGATGATGCGACAGAGGGGAGAGAGGCCCAGATGATGCGACAGAGGGGAGAGAGGCCCAGATGATGCGACAGAGGGGACAGAGGCCCAGATGATGCGACAGAGGGGAGAGAGGCCCCGATGATGCGACAGAGGGGAGAGAGGCCCCGATGATGCGACAGAGAGGAGAGAGGCCCCGATGATGCGGCAGAGGGGAGAGAGGCCCAGATGATGCGACAGAGGGGAGAGAGGCCCCGATGATGCGACAGAGGGGAGAGAGGCCCCGATGATGCGACAGAGAGGAGAGAGGCCCTAATGATGCAACAGAGGGGAGAGAGGCCCCGATGATGCGACAGAGAGAGGCCCCGATGATGCGACAGAGAGAGGCCCCGATGATGCGACAGAGGGGAGAGAGGCCCCGATGATGCGACAGAGAGAGGCCCCGATGATGCGACAGAAGGGAGAGAGGCCCCGATGATGCGACAGAGAGAGGCCCCGATGATGCGACAGAGGGGAGAGAGGCCCTGATGATGCGACAGAGAGGAGAGAGGCCCTGATGATGTGACAGAGAGAGGCCCCGATGATGCGACAGAGGGGAGAGACCCCAATGATCTTTTTCGCCGTCCTCACTATCCTCTGTAGGGTCTTGCGATTCAAAGCAAAGTGATTCCTGTACCAAGCCGTGATGCAGCTACACAGGCTGCTCTCTATAGTCCCGTACTGCTGGCGATGGAACTGGTGTTGAGGGGCCATGTGAGGTTCTCCGTGATGTGAACACCAAGGAAATAGGTGCTCTGGATGATCTCCACTGGGATCTGTTGATGTTTAGCAGAGACTGGTCATGGTGCCCTCCTGAAGTCAACAACCACCTCTTTTGTCTTGTTCACATTCAGCAACAAGTCCTTGGTTTCGCACCAGTCCGCTAGTCGTTGGTTTCGCACCAGTCCGCTAGTCGTTGGTTTCGCACCAGTCCGCTAGTCGTTGGTTTCGCACCAGTCCGCTAGTCGTTGGTTTCGCACCAGTCCGCTAGTCGTTGCCCCTCCTCTCTACTCTCAGCAGCATTACAATCTTATAGGACCATATGTGGTCCATTTTTTACCAAAACATCGTTATGTGACATATGACTGTGTATCAATATAATTGGCTTGCGAATAAACATACTCTAAACGCTAAAATTTCTCCATTTTTTGCAAAAGCAAAAATCTTCTTAGGATTTATTTTGGTTGGTATAAAAAGAAGGGGGTTACATGTTTTCTGATTTCTTTTACTTGACTGATTCAAAGCACCATACAGAATTAAACATCAGTCAGTCAAATAATGCTCACTCAGTCTATATTAAATTAGAATTTGATGTATAATTTTGAATAACATTTTTAATAATACAGACCATTATCTAGTATTGGGTCACATTATGTAGAGGACATATACTGAAAGGTCTTCAGGGTCCTTTGGCGAGGTTTGGTAAGAATGGAACATTTTCCAGGTAAAATACTGAAAATTCCAGTAACACTTTCTATGAATGCTATGTCAATAGGAATCTATGAACATATTCATAACATATTATAATGCATTCATAAGAATTATTAACATGGCTATAAATATTTATAAAATGACATAATACATTATATCCATGTTTATTATGCATTATGAACACTTTATAAATTCTCATCTATAATGCACTCTAGATACCTTCATAGTACAGTGAAAAGCATCCTAATTTCTATATTATAGACGAGAACTTCATTGGAGCTCATGAAGTAACACTATAATGCCTTATGACTGTCAATTGAAGATGCTGTAATGCTTTATTAATTTTTATACCGACCGTTATAATGCATTATTTAACGTGTTTACAGTACATTATAAATGCCAGATTTAACTAACGTGTTACAGAAAATCCTGACCTCAGTTGACCAGTTGAGTTCTAAAGAAAATTGAAGAATCCTGACTCCCTTCACATTAAGGCAATTAAGTCAATCTGAAATACTTTTAGCTCTGAACTTGCAAGAGGCAAACAGGTGTCAGTCTATTTTCTCTCACTTTGATAATTTCCCCAGAAACTGCAAAATGATGTTTCTGAAGGTGTATGAAATAATGAGCACTCTAAGGAACGCTGGCAGAAAGGATGGAGGTGCTCTCACATCTAAGAAAGAGCTTGACTCATGAATCCCAGAGAGAGGTTAGGGTTTAGGAGCGAGTCTCAGAGTCTCAGAACAGCCTCCCCTCAGATGCACGTTCCATCTCTTGTTGGCATTACAGTGCACTGGCTTCACTTTGCAGCTTTACATCTTTAATGGAATCATTGAACATAATGATGTTTTAAAGGGATTTAATTGCCCTAATGCTGTTACAAATGAAACATTTTCTGCGAGGACCCAGTTTATTTCAAGATAATTATGAATGTGAGTGTTATTATTAATAGGGATATTAATATGGATATGATGGTGTTAAAGGACAAAGTCACATGTGTCTGGGTGATAATTTCCATTTTATTGCTGGTAAAATTTGCAGCTCTTATACAAAATACCACCTTCATTATGAAAAGGTTCAATATCGTATAAAATACTTAAAGACATTCTGTTTAAATGTAGTTCAGAATGACTGCCGCTTTCCTTTTCTCCCTGCTTCTCCCTGCTTGCTGTGTCACCATATGTAAATTCTATAATATTGTATATTTCACTTTGCAGTGTTCTTCGTTATAAAAAAAATCAGTGTTGAATAAAATAATCACTCGAGAAGCTGTTGACTTATTGGGTATGTTTTAGCACATTGCTGTGACAATTTCAGTCCAGCTGATGCCCAGCCGACTCTGTAATCAGACTCAGGGACTCTGTGATGAAACAGCTTTGCCCTGGGGCTGGAAAAACAAAATGAAGGCAGCACCTCTCCCCACTGAAGGCGATGTGGTGAGCTGTCATCCAGCACTGCAAAGTGTAATGTGCAAAATTCCAGGATCATTCTGTGAGCCAAAAATCAAGGGTCAGTTTTTCATTTTTTTCACAAAGCCTTGAGCTACTTAACCTTAGAATCACAAAATATAAAGTTATCCTGATTTCAGACCACAACAGATCCGGCTATGCTATCCGATCCTATTAAGGATTCTGAAGAGAAGGATGACTTCCACTTGCAATTGAATCTGCACTACTACTCTCTCCATTCTCATTTAGCTCCTCCCTATACATTTTGTCTATACATTATGTCATCACAGCTTGCATAAGTTGCATAATTGTCATATTTAGCAGTCTGGAACATTCCAGGACCTACACTGTTTTTAGTGTTTTCTCTATGTTTTCTTGCTGTTATATGCCATATAGCGGAGTTCGGCAGCACCCTGGGAGTCCATATTACTGTACTGTAAATTGAAGAACTGTAGGTATAATCATCCAGATTCCCAAGGTGAGACGTATTCACAGGGGCCCCATCGCAGAAATGTTAAAGGCCCATGAATTGCTCATTGGTTGAAAATCCTTACAGAATTAAATCTCTTCAAGTTATTTTGCTTTTGCGCACCAAAGAAAAAAAGTTTGATTTGTGATTTGTTCTTTTAATAATTTTTCAGTTTGTAAATCATATTCTGTGTAACTTCATCTAAAGTACATTAACTCACAAATCGTTACGTAATTTTCAGTCTTCATCATATAGAGAGCAGCTCTTTAAGTTTATTAATGTCCTGACATCCTAATGGCATTATCGCTCTAATTATATCAGAAATAGTCTACAACTGAGTGAATTTGTGCTATAGTGTTAGCTATGCTGCCTGCGCCCCTTGTTCCCGGGATGGGCTCCGGTCCCCCCCCCCCCCCCAACCCCAGTTGGGATTAAGTGGTTAACGTGATGGATGAATGGATGGATGGATGGATGAATAGATGGATGGATAGAGTGTTAGCTATGCTGCCTGAGCCCCTTGTTCCTGGGATGGGCTCCGGTCCCCCCCTCCCAACTCCAGTTGGGATTAAGTGGTTAATGTGATGGATGGATGGATGGATGGATGGATAGAGTGTTAGCTAAGCTGCCAAGCATGTCGTCTCAGATTCACTTTATCCTTGTTACTGATTTTAATATCAAATCATGAGGTCTAAGGATAAAAAGATAAAAGAGATAAAAAGTGATTTTCCCAATGCAAAGATCTATTTTTATTTATTTATTTTTTATTCCAAAGATTTTTTTTAATTCTGAAGATTTTTTTTTAATTCTGAAGATTTTTTTTTAATTCTGAAGATTTTTTTTTATTCATCATTATGTGAATGAGGTGGGCAGTCTGTGAATGAGGTGGGCAGTCTGTGAATGAGGTGGGCAGTCTGTGCATGAGGTGGGCAGTCCTAACCCTTTTTCTGAAGCACTATTGGCCAGGGGGACTTTGCTGATCTGTGCTCCATTACCTTGGCCTATGTTGGTAATGCTAAGTTTACGCTACACTACTCAGATCACTATTCCGTTTGTATGTAAAGGCTATAGGGCGCATTGCTTATAGTTATCTGTGGCAAACTTTGCATTATTGGGTGAATCTGTCGATCACTCTAAGATGTACTTGCATTGCAGTCGTGCTCTTGCTCTATTTAAGTTCCGCTTACAGAACTTTACAGTAGCGACAGATGACTGTATTTTCATCCACTTTCAAGGTGAAGTGTCCCCCCACCACTGAGGCTTTTGCTCTTTTGCGTCATCTTCCTCCCACCCTACCTCAGAGTAATCAAGAAGGCAAGTTTTAAACATTGCTTTATTAAAATCGAGTAACTGAGTTTCATAGTGTAATTGTGACAACAACAGGCAGAAGTGTTTACCAAATGAAAATAGAAGTGCAACGCAAACAAATACAGTAGAGGAGAGTGAGCTGTAAGAAAGAGTCAGAAGACCACAGACCACCTGGCAAAATTATTGCTTATCTTCTCTGTTCTCACAATATATTGATCCAAGCCTGTTGACAGTTTAATGGAACCGTAGCGAAAGGAAGCAAACAGGAATTACCCCTGTCAGCCTCTGCCCTGCTATTTGACCGATGCTGTCGCATATACCTAGAACCAGCTGCCCGTCACAGGAGCTGTTTTTGAAAAAGGACATGATTGAGGATAATTCAATGACAGAGCTGATAATGAATTGTGGAGAAAATAATGGCTTTATAGTTCCTGAAAGGCATCGTCGTCAAGCCACAGATTGTTTCTGTGGTGCCTCTTGACTTTCATGAACAAACAAACTGCCCCAGTGCCTTAAGTGTAATAAGCATATTTGGCCCAGAAAAGCATCTTTAGAGTGTCTCATTGGCCGCCTCGTATCCCACAGCCCCCATGACAGCGGTCACCCCCCCTCCCCCCCCCACTGTGCACCTCATTAATTCCCTCACACGTCCACTGCAGTGGCCCTGAGACTTGCTCTTCTTCAATGAGCGCTGTGTTTCATAAGACAGGAGTAGCTCTGGGGGCCTTTAATAGCCAAAGGGGGGTCAGGAGTCAGATGCATAAAGATCATTGCGGTGCCTCACTGTAAATATAGATAAGCAGCCACTGCCTCTCTTCCACACTGCAGCCGTCCTGAAGAAATCTGGAAGCTACTTTTCATTTTTATAAGCCTAACCTAAGTTATTCTGGGCAGTACAGACTGTACCGCGTCTCAGTTTCTCCCAAGCCTTCCTGTGCTCTGCACCTTCCTTCTCCCTCCCCTCCCATCTCTCTCTCTCCGTCTCTCTCCTCCTCTCCTCCACACGCCTCTCTCAGCCAGGTGTGGTGCATATACCAGAGCTGCTGGAGTCAGCGCCCAGCACACAGCCCCACATCACGAGGACTCCAGGTGCTCATGGCGTATGCCTGAGACTGCCCCACTGTCCACTCTCTTAGCTTTTCTGTGGTTATTCTCTGCTTTGCGATATCCACTTCCACCCAAACCTCTCTTCAACGGCATGGCCTGCCGTTCTCCAGCACTCAAGGGCATTGGGGATTTAATGTTTGGCCTGCTGGAATGGATCAGTCACTTTCAGGTTCCTCTGTCAGCTCTGGTGAGGATTACTTCTGTTCCATGTTTCCTTCAAGACGTGGTGGCTGGGAGCATTTGAAATAGGGAGGTGGGTGTTTAAAGGTGGGGCATGTTTTGTATTTTTATGATCACGCCATGCTTGCTGTCAACAGTTTAACTGGTTATGCTGTGTTCGTTTGATTGGCCAGCTGCTGTAACTTAATGCCCCTCTGACAAGGGAACTTGTGGGTTAAGTACCCTAAAATGTTAAATAATAACAATCAAAAACCTGCTAACTTCACAGAATAAAAGCAACACATTTCAATGCATGGTGCAGAAATGAAAATGTTACCCGAACAGGAGGAAATCATTATTATGAGAATTACCTGTGTTTTAGCATTACGGACTGTCAAATGAAAACTAATTACCTGACCAGCATATTGTCTTAATGTTAATTTTTCACTTGAAGGCAGAGCTTGGTTTTTTTGCCGAAATATTTTTTGAGCATTCAGATCCCTAAACTACTGCTGGAAAACTACAGTAAATGAGGTGGCAGAAACTCAGGTGTTTATAATTCTGTGGATTTGTGGGATTTTTGCTTCTAGTAATATTTCAATTGAAAAGTTTGAATATTTGTCATTTTTCTGCTGTAAAGGACATAATTTTACTTGATGGCACCATCTGGAAAACAATTTAGTTAAAATGTTGAATTTAAACATTGAACTAAAACAGACAGTAGTCCCTTGATTTAATATGTTAGAACAGTGATTCAAAGGGCTAAAGAGTCAATATTAATACAATGGCTCATATTGTAATGCTGTGTAGATTTAGGATCACATAATACCCCTGGCATGTCCTCTGTTGTGCTGTATTATTCCAGTTACACTTATAAATACCAAATGTATTTTTATTTATTATCTATTGTCTGTTTTGGAAGGTGTAAAATGGGAGACATTGCAGTGTAAAGTAGCCTTTCACATGCAATGTAAAAAATAATGAGTTATAAGTACAGCAAAAGCTCAAGGCAGCTGGCAAAGGGCGGGGGATGATCTAGAAGAAAACACCACCAGGACAGGATGCCCCCCAGCTGTCAGATACAGCGGTGCACGGCTTGCATTTTCCTCTCAGTAATTGTTATTTGTTAGATCAAAGTCCTGACTTAAGCTTTTGTTTTCCATAAGCCTGAGTTTAACTTTGTGGAGAATAGAATTCTGCTTCTGGGAAGCTGGCTGAAGCAGCAGCGCTTTGGCTGAAGCCAGTTCCAGGATTGTCAAAGGTTTAACTTTGAATGTAATCTTTCAGTGTCTGAATGTTTGTTGGCTGGCGTTCCCATGCCTTGCTTCTCATTTGGCAGTGACGGGACGTGGCAGGGTGCGATAGAATGGAGGAGGTTTACCTTGCCGCTAGATTCAGTTCATTCCCATCGCTTGTCAGGTGAAACCCAAGCAGGCGCTAATTAATTTTTACTTGGCTGATTACAAAATCGGTCCTGTTTTGCTATCCATCATTTGGTTATGAAACTGAGCAAAGGATACAGATAGATATGCAGGTGCAGAGATCGGACTCTGGTAATCATTCAGGACAACACTTGGTGGATAAAGGTTAATGAGCTGCTCCATTCAACACACCAAAATAAATATTGTTTTTACAAGTAGTAAAACAATGGCTACTAATTAGTAAGGCAGATATGCTTCTGTTACAGGCAAAAACATTCAGCACTGAAAGCTGTAGTAAAAGTAGTAAAAGTAACTGGGGCTTTTGGTCAAACATTAATACATTAATAGCTACTTTAGTACGTGTTTCTTTATTTTTATTAGTAGTATTATTTTGTACACAAAGGCCAACTCGGATGGATGACAATGGGGGTGGGGCTGTGTTTATAAAGCACAGGGTGGTGGAGTGGAGCAAGTTACTCAGAATTGGCTCTCACCTGTGGTGCAGATCGACATAAAATAACTGAACCAGGTCGTACAAAGCTTTGTTTACCAAAAAAAAAAAAAATGCTAAATTTAGTAAACATAAGGAAATAGAAGCGTCTTCTTTAGAGCTCTAAGCATTAACATTATTGCAATGTTACTGTGTGACTCTGGCATCACAGGTGTGTAGGACTTGCTTAGCAAACCTATGGTAGATGAGTATTACAGTACAGTATTTACATCATTTTAAGTAATGGGCTGATTTTGGCGAGTTCTGCTTGTCACTGAGACTGGTCTCTAAAAGTAGGTCTTGGATTGCAGTACGATGCCAGCAGGTAGTGAAGCAGTTAATTATGGTAATTGTGAGTTGCTTTGGGAGAGAGTGTCAGTTAAGAAACTGAAAGTAAATCTGGGTTATGGGGGAGGGCTGTCTAACAGAGAGGCTTTCTCTGCGAGTCTGTGTTTTTCTGACTGTGTGTGTTTAGAGATTACGGATGCTTTTAGCTCTGCTCAGAATATCACTGCATCAAAGTCAGGAAGTCGCTTCCTCGCCCAGCATCTGACCGTCTCCCTTCTTCGTAACAACAAGCCCGCCTTTCACGCTGCTTTGGGGGCCTCTTGGCAAGGGCAAAAGGCAGAGTGAAAACTCATCTTGAAAATCGTTCTTTTTAGTTCACTTAATGAATCTCATGAATAATTGAACTGGGCAAGACCATGTTGCTGCAGTCTTCAAATGATTCATTGTATGGCTGAGCTATCAAGTATTTGAAATGTCCTACAGAGGAATCCCATTTGTGCAGATTTTTCCATCATTTAAAGCTGTCTTTGCTTGTTAGTATTTAATGTAGCCTCACATATTCCTATACTTCTTTGCATGTCCTTGCAGGATTACTGTAGATTTCTTCCCACAGTCAGAAGATACATTCTCTGAGTGGACTTTCAAAAGTGTGTGATCATCTGTGTGAGTGTGTGCCCTGTGCACTGTGATGGACTGGCATCCCATCCAGGGGGTCCCTGCCCTCTGCACTGTGATGGACTGGCATCCCATCCAGGGGGTCCCTGCCCTGTGCACTGTGATGGACTGGCATCCCATCCAGGGGGTCCCTGCCCTGTGCACTGTGATGGACTGGCATCCCATCCAGGGGGTCCCTGCCCTGTTCCCTGTGATGGACTGGCATCCCATCCAGGGGGTCCCTGCCCTGTGCACTGTGATGGACTGGCATCCCATCCAGGGGGTCCCTGCCCTGTGCCCTCTGCTGCCTGCTCCAGGCTCACCAAGACCCTGTACTGGATAAGTGTTCATAGAAAAAATATTTTTATTTAAAGCTGAATGAGCAAAGATACTTTGCTCTCTGCTTCTAATACACTAGCAGGAAGTGGATCTAAAAAGTTCACAGAATATTGCTCTTGTTTTGAATATCTTCAGTTTTTGACCTAGTGTCCTTGAAGAAGTAATATCAAAGTAGTCTACAGGGTTCAGCAGATCCATGTGCCATGGGGAGATGAATCTGCACAGATATTATTCCCTGAGATGCATTTCTGTGACCAGCATGGTGATCCGTGTCAGCAAGTCAAGAATTTTAAACTAAATGCATAATAATAATTTAATTTGCTACCTGTCCAGTTGAGTGTATCAAAATTCCTGTATTTGTCACATACTGTACATAGTTATACAAGTACAAGATTTAGTGAAATGTACAGTTGGTCACTCAAAAGTGCATAAATATAGAAACTATAGAAGATATAGAAGGTATGCAGTGTGTATATGTTTAAGCAATAATATACCTTACTATCAAGTGAGCATATATTTAAAGCACAGTCATTCTTGTATATTGAAGTGCAGTGTGCTGTTGTGTTATGTGCTGAAGCCCAGTCTAAGGCCTGCTGAGAACCAGCAGATGCTCTATGTTGTGACACAGTGTCAAAGGCTAAATACTGATTAAAGAATGATCAGAGGTATTTCAATGAGAAATCAGGTAACAGGAATTGTCCTGCATGTGCCTTTGCTATTTCCTGCTTTCCTGTCTCTTTGACCTTCCATTGCTGTCCCTCCTGTGCTCAGACCAGGCTAAAACTTTCTAAGGGCTTGGTTTGTTTCCCAAGATTTCCATTGACTCTTCTTTTATCAATAAATCATCATCTCACAACTGTCAAAGGTTCATACATGCTTGGACATATATTTAATTTTACCCCTTTTTGAAGGTTTCTGCCCTATATGTTTGATATTGTTTTAATGCTCCACCTTGGCCTTTCAGTAACAAGCCAACTGATGACAAGCCAGTGGTCATGACATGCAAATTGTGAATGAAACATGGGGGGAATAGAGTAAAAGGCACCTCAAAATGAAATGTCAGTCAAAATGTCAACATTAATTAATTTACAAAGAAGCGATTTGCTTCCTCAGAGCTTCTTCCTTATTATTGAAGTAACTCGGCAGCCACTCAAAAGCCAAGAGGAGTCTCCCCATTGTTTACAGTTAGAGCTATACTGCATGTTGGTCTGAACTTTCCACATACATTCAGGCATCGTAATCCTTAACTACTCATATAGTTAGAATCTTCAGCAGTTTAGCTTTATGTGAAGCTGGTGAAAATGACGTCAATGGTGAGGCAGGGGTTCGGGGGGGTTCTGTTGTTGAATTTCACACTAAGCCAGGGAGATATTGTCCTTCATTTATAAGTGACATATGGGGCTCAGGAGATACATTTTAAGTTACCTAATGCTGCTTCAGGGTGGACTTTAATCACCTGCTACCTGACTCACTGTGTACGATATTCCTTATTAATATATTCTCCAAATATGTTGTTTGTGGAAAATTTGTAAAATCTGCCTGAACTCTCCTAGAGCTCTGATAACCCCAACCAGTGTTTGAAAGTGCTGGTGTAGATGCATTTACTCATATGATGCCATGTTATAATTAAATGACACTTTAATTATAAATGATAATTCTGACACTAACACTGCATTGTTTCTTGGAGTCCACAGCCTTCTGGGGATGCATTTTATATCCATGGCTTCGCTACGGAGGAGATCCAGGCTCAATTTTCACCATGGGCTTGTGCCCAACAGAGCCTCTGTTCCAGTGTCGAAATTGTGTGAAAGGAAACCACAGGTGGCAAGCAACACCAATCAGTCAAGTGAGGAGTCGGCTTCTTTGGGGCTCTTCCTGGCACAGACCTGGAATCAGTCAGCAGGCCTCTTGTATCTCCGGGGGAGACGGGGGCCCCGTGGGGTCCCAAAGAGGCTCGGCTCGCTGCACGTGCTGCACGACGATCCCTCATTTGGGAAGACATGGTTTAAGTCTCACTGAGATGAGGAGCTTCCACATGGTAAGATCACTCAGGGACTACTGGAGGAGCCTTTCGATAAGGTGCTCTGGTAATTCACACCAGGAAACATGTCTGTGTTACTCAAATGCTTTCTTATCAAAAAAAAAGATAAGCACCTAATTAAACTCTGACAAAGATATATTTCAGTCCTCAGTCAACAATCCAGGAAGTAGCTAGATTAGCTGGCAAAAAAATGAAAAAGAGTACAGCTAACCAGGATTAATGTGACGTTGATACTGATGGAACAAAGCAGCCAGCTGCCTTTCGGGCATAACCTTACAATAAAGAAGGCTGTGACAGGTACACCTACAGAATGCTGCAAGTTTGTTAGAGAAAACATGGGGGGGGCAATTAATCAAGACCTATAAGGTTGCGTCACTATGACGATTGCAAAGGCAGAGTGCGGGATTACTGATCAGTCAGAGCAGCTGTTAGCTTCTCTTTCTTTTAAAATAGTTCAATGTATTTCTTCTCTTCTGATGGAAATAAAGAGGAATCCCCCTTTGTTAATGTGAGAGTCATTCTGCCAGAGTGCCTGCTGCTCAGGGTTGGTGTTTGGGGCTCAATAGGCATCGGTGAGGGACAGGAAGCCACCAGAGCTCTATCTGCAGAAGGGAGCTAATCGTGAATCTTGGGGGTCGCGGACACCAGCTGTCAAGCAAGATCCCATGGCAGATCGCAGAACTTATACACACCAGAGGGGCACCCCCCCACCTGCAGTGCTCCCCTCCCTCCTGGACGCGGAGACCTGCTGCGTCATAATCAAAACACACGTTGGTATCTTTGATAACACAGAGAGCCTGTGCAGTGGGTCTGTGCTATCGCTACTGCAGATCACTGCACCGCAACAAGTTCAGGAAGGCTGTGAGCCAAACCCATCCCCCATTGGCACTCCCTCCATTCCTGACCGTGCCAGGAAGTGGGTGAGATGGTGCGCAAGCAAGAACTGCAGTAATCCGAGAGATGTATCTGAGATCAGCACGCCACGACACGCTTTCCCACTGTACTCCAGTGCAGGCAGCAGGACGCAGGCGACACACAGGCCAGCACAGTTGGAGGTTTACGCCTTGTGATATTAACCCTCACACTCTTGGCATGGAAATTGCCATTCGATTACCCATCTTTAATATTGCAGTATGTGCACTTAACTTAAATGAGATCATTTAATATTGAATGCTATGTAAAGCCATGTAAACATAAAAAATATATAGAATTCATAAATGAAAGGTAAATTATGTAAAAACTGCAACCAGACTTGAAGTCTTGAAGCAATTCAAGACTCATTTAGATTAGACTGGTCTTTTGTCTTAAAGTTCTAGTTGTGTTTCCCTTTGCCTCCAGCTCGTGTTTTATTCCTTCCTGGTTGATCTTATTACTGTTTTATTTTTACTGTCTGTCTCATTTTGTTATAACTGCTTTTTACTGTGCAGTGCATTGGGTGTGAGAAATGCATCTTACAAATTCTTATCGTTGTTATTATTTGCAATATGTGCTTTTATTATTTTCAAGTGCCATCTTACATTTTAGTTAGAAAATATATAAACCTTGTCTGTCTGTAGGACGTACTGTGTAATACAGTAATGAATGCTGCAGCAGTGTCTGCCATAACCTTTCATCTGCTTTGAGCGGGAATGTGGCTGCAATAATGAGATAATGTAGACAGACTGGCTCAGCCCATTTATTTGCATATGTGTTTTTTTAATACTGCAAATTGGCAACACGCATATGTAATTATCTGAGCGTTTATGTTCATAGTTACTTAATGTAAATGTGTTCATTTATAAAAGCTGAATACAGGAGGATGAATAGGAGTGCTGTGTGCCGCACTGAAGCTAATCCCACACCCTGTGTTCTGTGCCCAGATTGTTTTGCCTTGCTGCTGTGTCTTAACTGCATCTCATTCATAGCCACTGCTGCTGTTATTATTTGCCTCATAAAACTCAACTCAAGTTCTCATGGCTTTGCTTTCCCGAGAGAGCTGCTGATTTCTGCCCTACAAGTAAAGCCCCCCCCACTAAAACAGAGATTGGGAGGTCGCACCTGTCGTCAACAAACTGACCCTTTTGCAGAATTGATAAGTGACGCCCGATAGGGCACTTTGGTCACTGTCCTGTGGGTTGGTTCTCTGTGTCTGGCGGAAATTGTAAAAAAAGCTCTCAACAGCGATCTTATTTCATCTGAAGCTAAAAACTGATTTTGTGGGGAAAATCTGAGCAGCATAGTATGTTTGTCCTTTTGTATGTTGGGGCAGCGTAGTATGTTTGTCCTTATGTATGTTGGGGCAGCGTAGTATGTTTGTCCTTATGCATGTTGGGGCAGCGTAGTATGTTTGTGCTTTTGTATGTTGAGGCAGCGTAGTATGTTTGTGCTTTTGTATGTTGGGGCAGCGTAGTATGTTTGTGCTTTTGTATGTTGGGGCAGCGTAGTATGTTTCTGCTTTTGTATGTTGAGGTAGCGTAGTATGTTTGTGCTTTTGTATGTTGAGGCAGCGTAGTATGTTTGTGCTTTTGTATGTTGGGGCAGCGTAGTATGTTAGTGCTTTTTGTATGTTGGGGCAGCGTAGTATGTTTGTGCTTTTGTATGTTGGGGCAGCGTAGTATGTTTCTGCTTTTGTATGTTGAGGTAGCGTAGTATGTTTGTGCTTTTGTATGTTGAGGCAGCGTAGTATGTTTGTGCTTTTGTATGTTGGGGCAGCGTAGTATGTTAGTGCTTTTTGTATGTTGGGGCAGCGTAGTATGTTTGTCCTTATGCATGTTGAGGCAGCGTAGTATGTTTGTGCTTTTGTATGTTGAGGCAGCGTAGTATGTTTGTGCTTTTGTATGTTGAGGCAGTGTAGTATGTTTGTCCTTATGTATGTTGAGGCAGCGTAGTATGTTTGTGCTTTTGTATGTTGGGGCAGCGTAGTATATTGGAGCCTGAAATTTCCAGCACCAAATGTATTTGTTGTATGTGTCTCTCCATTGTTAACATACTCTGGCCACTATTGTGCCTCACTTAGGTAGGTTAATCTTTAATTTCCATTGTAGGATAAATCATTTCCATTAAGAATGGGTTAGATAATGTCCCATTTTTAATAAACAGAGAAGGAAGTGGCACACAGGTCATGTGTTTGGATATAAAGTATTCTTAGTGGGCTCACAAAACACTTTTGCACTCGTTAGGGTGGTCTAAGGTCAAAATGAGTTGGTGTTAATTCTCTTTTCTACTATAAATGAACTGATCAGTTCAGCCTTAATCCAGCTACAGGGAATCACATTTGTATTTTTAAAATGTGTGAAATGCAGTGAAGGTCTAACACCTTCTCGTAATGAATACAAACATTTGTGACAATTGTGCTGCAGGCTGGTGTGACACGGGCCCTTGAAACAATGACGGCCAGAGATGAACCAGAGGGACAGTGACGCCTGCACTCTGTTCCAACGCGGCGATGATTCCCAGACAAAGCCTCATTTGCGGAGTGTAAGTGTCGCCCCCTATCCTGCTTACATAGCGCAGCATTGCTGTACTTCACACCCTTTAAGCTAGAGACAAACGTCTGATTCCTGGTGAAACCTGGAGAAAAATGCATTTTCACTAACATACAGTTCAGGAAACAGACTATTTCATAATGTATGTTAGACATGCCTTGTCCCAGTTACTATAATTTTCGAAAACATAATGATTAGGTTGACTCCCTGTATTTAAATACAGACAATTACAGTACAGTTAATTATACTGACTTTTAGTCAATCTAATATTGTTTGGTATTGCGGCCATTAACAATGCAGTTATGAAAGGATGCCTACCAGGCTGTAATCCTAATGAGTAAAATACCGTTGACGAAGCTGTTTTCAGTCCTGCATGGTAACTCTGGAGAACATTTTCGAATGGCAATCGGTAGTGTGAGGACTGTGGAGGGAATGTGACCACAAGCCACGCTGAGCTCCTCAGAAGACCTAAGATGGCTGATCTGTAGGAAAGTGAAATGCATCAAGACACAAAGTTCAGTCTAGTGAAAACTCAGTTCATAGATGGAACAAGATGTAATATTTTTATCAAGTTATTGGATATTATTCACTGCAGGCGATGTAGCAGCTCAAAAAAACAAACAAGCAGACAAATAAACGGATGGATGATTGAATCCTGAGAATTTTAATTAATTGCAATTGAAATATATAAATTGTAATATATTTCATCAATACTTTAATTGCTAACACTTTGCTTGAGGGGCACAAATACTTGGTAATAACTCAGTCACTACTGAAGTACAAATAATGAACAAATATCGTTGTTACTTGAGATACCTGTAACAGATGCGTCACAATTTATTAATGATAAACATGAGATCAGTATTTCACTTGTGTTATTCATTTCTTGTTCCTTCAGTAGTTATTCCAGTGTTTCACAAGGTTCACAGCAGGGCTGCCCAGTCCTGCTCGCAGAGGTCCAGCACCCTGAAGAGCTTGGGGCCACCCTAATTGAACACTCCTGATACAGATAAACAGGTCCCTCTGCTGTATGTCAGTAATAGAGCCAGCTATGTTGAAGCTAAGGTTGATCTCCAGGAGCAGGTTTGGGCAGCATTGGTTTACAGAACTAAGAGATATAGTAACAAATATAGTAACTGTTTGAGATGAAAAGTGAGATGATTCATTAAGTAAGGTGTCACCCTTTAATCTATTCTGTGTGTGTCTGTGTCTGTGTGTTCTGTGTGTCTGTGTCTGTGTGTGTCTGTGTGTTCTTTGTCTGTGTGTTCTGTGTCTGTGTGTTCTGTGTCTGTGTGTTCTGTGTCTGTGTGTTCTGTGTCTGTGTGTGTCTGTGTGTTCTGTGTCTGTGTGTCTGTGTGTTCTGTGTCTGTGTGTTCTCTGTCTGTGTGTTCTGTGTCTGTGTGTTCTGTGTATGCGTGTTCTGTGTCTGCTTCAGTGTCCTTGCATGCTTCTCACCTGCCACTTTCCTTTTGTCCAGACTTTTCCAGTCCAAGGTGGTTCTGCTGAAATCAGTGGGTTTTTAAACTCTAAATGCACACTTGGATCAGAGCAAATCAATATTTTGCCCTTTTCAAGGAAGAAAAGGCCTTTAGTGTAAAACATACCCGCGCACTTCAGTCTGATTATGTGCCAGCTGCCATGAATACTGTGTTTCCTTCTGAAATGTGAGGATAACCTTTCCTGATGCTTATATGACAGCATGTAGCAGAGATTCTGAGATGTTTCTCTTCAAAGAGCAGATGTATTCATAATCTGCGCGAAACACTATACTGCTCAGTGCCACCTATTTGACTTTTATTTTTTGTAACTTAAACACAGACATGGAAAACATGCACGTGTGTCTGTGTTTACAGGAATGTGCACAGACCAAAAGCACATTCCCATCTCCTGACTGATGCCGAACACGAACTGCTGCGGGTGAAGCTTTGCCTCTTCTTCTGCAGAGGCTCCGCTGCACATTCCCATAATGTCTCACTAAAGTCCCCTTTGCCGTCACTTATGCTGTGACACTTTTAGAAACCGAGGTGCAATAAAACTGACAGATGATAGAATAGAAAAGTGATTCATGGTAACAAAGTTAATCAGTTTTAATGTAAATATTAGTAAATAAACACAGTACTTTTCATTACTGGGTCTATCAACTCGTTAATATTATTAGCATATATATAATCTAATGATTAGTTGACTTATATACAATAAATACCATGTATTTTTAAATCTAGGTATCTTTTATGTATATATTGCATATAATTATATAAAATCAGTGAACTGACAGTTTTCTATATGGTCAGATCAAGGCATGAATTAATAGGTTTCTGCATGTCGATAAACTGCATTTTGATTAAAAGGACTATTACATTGCATACTCCTGAGTTTACTTGTGGCTGTATATGTTGTATAGACTGAATTACAGCAGCACAGTATTCGGGCTGTTGGTTCAGCATCGCTACACACTTTGCCTTATCAGCTGACCGCTACAGCCACCACAGGAAGGATCTTGGAAATGCCAAGGATAATGAGGAAACCTCCAACTCAACGTAAAGTAAGATCTTTGTGCTGCTAATAATGACTCATTTATCTTACAGCTGATCTTTGGCCTCAGAAAGGCCATTAATGTTATTTCTGCACCTCGGACCTGCTAGCGCAGCAACAAACGTCTGACTCTGTGACATAAGTATCACATTATTGGCATAACTGTCATATTGTCATAAAAGTAATTACTCTTATTCATCCAATTTGCAGTTATCCTTTTTGAATACAAATTTGTTCTGCAGAGCTGACAAAGCATACTAATAATTTGCTATCCATTCTCCAAATATACTTTGGACAGAGCTTTATCATATTACATTCGTAAGCTGGACATTTATGGAAAAAATGGAGACTGAGTCCTTTTTGCAGTAGCAAAATGAGGCCCCCCATCTCATACTGGGGATTCAAATGTCCTTTAAATAAGTTGAAATTACAATTACAATAAAAACCTTCTAAAAAAACCTTGCATACAGACATCTATATGTATTAACCTTTTTAAACTATAGTTCCCTATATTAAGTTTTTATAACTTATGATACTGTTTCAGGCATGGTGGTGCAGTGGTTAGCACTGTTGCCTCACACCTCTGGGACCCGGGTTCGAATCTCCGCCTGGGTCACATGTGTGTGGAGTTTGCATGTTCTCCCCATGTCGTCGTGGGGTTTCCTCCGGGTACTCCGGTTTCCCCCCACAGTCCAAAAACATGCTGAGGCTAATTGGACTTGCTAAATTGCCCGTAGGAATGCATGTGAGAGTGAATGGTGTGTGAGTGTGCCCTGCGATGGGCTGGCCCCCCATCCTGGGTTGTTCCCAGCCTCGTGCCCATTGCTTCCGGGATAGGCTCCGGACCCCCCGCGACCCAATAGGATAAGCGGTTTGGAAAATGGATGGATGGATGGATACTGTTTCATGCCCTGCGATGGGCTGGCCCCCCATCCTGGGTTGTTCCCTGCCTCGTGCCCATTGCTTCTGGGATAGGCTCTGGACCCCCTGTGATCCAGTAGGATAAGCGGTTTTGAAAATGGATGGATGGATGGATGGATACTGTTTCATGCCCTGCGATGGGCTGGCCCCCCATCCTGGGTTGTTCCCTGCCTCGTGCCCATTGCTTCCGGGATAGGCTCTGGACCCCCTGTGATCCAGTAGGATAAGCGGTTTTGAAAATGGATGGATGGATGGATGGATACTGTTTCATGCCCTGCGATGGGCTGGCCCCCCATCCTGGGTTGTTCCCTGCCTTGTGCCCATTGCTTCCGGGATAGGCTCTGGACCCCCTGTGATCCAGTAGGATAAGCGGTTTTGAAAATGGATGGATGGATGGATGGATGGATGGATGGATACTGTTTCATATGATTTCAATATTTTACTACTTCATTACAGACAGTGAAAGAAACATCGCATGAATTTTATGTGTCAATGGGGATGTACAAAGAATGGAATTCTGTTATTTTCCTGGTCTGGACTTGGAAATTAGGGGAATTGTCACGAGAATTGGCTGTTGGATGTTATTAGCCTGTAACAAGCCAGGATATACATTCTGCTATCATGTAGTTCTATTAAACCCCTGCTTACAGTTTTTCTTTGAATCGCTTGGGATGAATAATTTCACATACAATGTAAATGTACCACAAAGGTGACTGGAAACCAGCAGAACCCATTATTTCTCATAGCTGAGTGAATCTGTACAGATTATTGTGGAATAAACACAATTAAAATTTCATTGCAGACTGATTGTACAGAAGGTTTGAGGCAAAGTGGGTGCAGCAATTATAATTATTATAATGACAATAGGCTAAGTTTCTAAATACATTCTTGTAGTTTTAGTATAAAGACTGCAGATCTAAAGACAGCTGCAGTGGTTTGTTTCCAGACTGAGGTGTGACTGAGTTACATGAAAGGCAGCTGAGAATAGAACTCTGTTTATCAGAATATTTAATTTTTATATAATTCTTCATCCGTATCTGATATGTTTAAAAAAAACAGTCATACGGTGTAACACGGTGAATTGTGTTACTGAAAAGGTGGCCTCTGGTACGACGGGGTCTCCCTGTGGGTGAAAGATGATGTATTACAGAGTCGGAATGTTCTGTGGGGCTGAGTGGTGTGTAATTATTCCTGCCCTACAGTGTGAGGCTTATCCACAGCACAACATATGAAAAATAGTTGGCCTTTCGATAGTGAAAATTAATTTTACATTTATATCATTTTATCATGACATGACTTTTTGTGGAGGAGGTCGTAGAAAGGCATACTTCAAAACAAATTACACAGCCGACCCTAATAGTTAATGCAAAAACACAGCAGTTTTCGCATGCAGAATCCATGCTGGAGGTTAGGACAGATATTATAGTTGCTCATAAAAAAGCATAAACTAAAGCGTATACTAAGCATATACTAAATAAATGAATGTAATGTATAGATTTACATGTGCTACACATACATACTACAAATCACATAGCATCCATCCACTTCCTACTGTATGACCTGCGCAAACAGACCACGCCACAAACACAGATCTAGGAACACGAGTCAAATCCACACCCCCCAGGTGTGTTTTAAGATGATGCGAGGGGGGTAAAGGGCTCTGGAAGGAACAAACAGCCACACTTAGGTTCGCTTCTAAAATCGCTTTATTACAAGCAATACAAAATAACGTTGCATTAAAATCAATACCAAGACATTGGATCAAAGGCAATGCAAAATAATCCCATATCACAGGTGATGTCTAATAATTATAGTTATATACATATATCATTAACAAAAATAAAACTGCCAAAAAAAGAGATTATAGGCGTCAGGATCGCGGTTAGCGACGGGGAAGGCGAGCAGGCAGGAAGCAGGCAAGGAGGCAAAATACGGGGAAAACGGGGATTTAATGAAGGACCAAGAAACATCAGACATAGACTAACATCAATGACGGACAAAAACTAAGGCAAGACATGGACTGAAATAGACAAGACTGGGCAAGATCCGGGAAGCACACGTGGTTAATCAGGGGGTGTGGCACACAGGAGGATCGGACGAGCCGGGCATGACAATAGGTATATATAAAAAAGTGACAATGAAACATGCATAAATAGAAAGTACAAATTGATTGATTATGGTTCATAGCATGGATATTGTGATAATTGATTGAATCAACACATTGACACTGCAAAGCTATTCACACTCAGATGTGCCATCATCACCTACCCTCACTGGGGAGCCCCGTTCAGCCCTGGCAGGAGACCAACATGTAAGTCCTGAGAAAGTGCCTGGCGATGCATGCTCTATCCCACGGCTGAGCTCCAACCAACACTGAGATCTCCCCTTTCAGTTATACTACATCTTGGGCAGTACATGTGGGCAGGGGACGAGCTGGCCAGGCTCACATATAAGTGATAAGAAAGAGAGGAAGAAAAACATGCTGTGGTTTTATCCTTAATACAATAATATTATAGGTGAATCATGGACGACGTATTTGAATCTCAGGATGATCAGCCCACACACGATCAGAATCAATCAATACCTCAATCACCTCATATGTATGACAGTAACAGGAGGACAATGATTAATTCTAGGCAATGTAGTCGTCCGCAGGTTTGTCCTAATACAAGGTGTTTTAGGTATTGTGTGTTTAAATTCAGCTTCGAAAATTGAAAGTAAGTAATTCAGCGGTTGCTGAAAATATATGGTGGAGTGGATAAAAAAAAAATAAAGATTGAAGAGAAGCAAAGAGGAAACTCCATCTCATAACATCAGGTTCAGGTTTGCTGTGCCTGTGAGCTGAACGCAAGGACACATTTCTGAGATTCTTTTTGCGTCACTTGACAATTATTTTATCCTCACCTAAAATGAGGGGTATGATGCTGCCTGGGATTGTGATTCCATGTGTCATATCTGGGCATTTCGAGACCACTGCATGGGTCTGCTGCTCTCTGTGGCCCAGTCACACTGGTGTCACACTGGTGTCACACTGGTATCCTCCCATACTCAGCATCAGGGTTAGCAGTCGATCTTGACAAGAGGCCATGGGGACTGTTCAGTTGCACTCCCTGATCAACATTGTTCCCATTTCCTCCACTTTAAGACAGAATTTGTAGCAGTTTACGTGACGCAGTTCTGCAAGGTACAGATCTCATTCTCATTAATCTGCCCTCTAGATTAATCCAAACTGGCTAAGGTAAAAAATTCTATATTTAAAATCCCTCCTAGATTAGGGTCAGTAGCAGCGGGTGTTCAGTATAAGACGCTTGCATACCTACCATCTGTATTTAAGTAAATGATTTAATTATTTCCTCACATCAGTGGTCTGGAGCATCCCGTACTGTTACAGCATATGAATGTTGAAATATTATGTAATATGATTATATATGTGTGACTTTTAAACTTCCTACCCAAGTATATAAAGAGTACTGAAAAATCCAACTCAACTGAAAGTGAAATGATCTCTGAGTAGAGTAAAAGTAACTACTGAGGTAAAGTGATTAGGCCTACACAATGTGTAGCGTTAATACCAACACTCCATGCTATGTACATCCCAAGATAGGCACCTGGACTGAGACCATCAATCAATTATGCTAAAACATGTTCACTCTGTTATAGGAAATGAAACTTAAGCTTTGCAATTTTAATGGTTATTCCTTTTCAATATTATCTACTAGGCCTGTTTGTTACGGAACAAATTACTCCAAAGCAGGAGTCGCAAACCTTATTTATGGGGACGGTTATGTCAAAAATAATAATCTGGGGAGCCTCGTATTAGACACAGTGAAATGAATGTTTCCATTGAATGAAACAAAGTGAAATTCCTTAGAGTGGCCAAATGTACACATTTATTAGTGTCACGCCCGGCTCGTACGACCCTCGTGTGTGCCACGCCCCCCTGACTATCCACGTGTGCTTCCCTGATTGTACCCAGCTGCACCTATTTCAGTCCACGTCTTGCCCCGGTTTTTCGTCCGTCATTGATGTTAGATGTCTGTATCGTCGACCTATCCTGCCCGTAGCTTCTTTCCCCTAATAAATCCCCAGTTTTTCCCGAATTTCGCCTCCTCGCCTGCTTCCTGCCCGCTTGCCTGCCCGTGCGCTCACCCGCTTTACCCCGCAAATCCTGACAATTAGTATTATAAAAATGGAAAAAAATGATGATTGTGATAGAAAGAAAGAATGAATAAATATAATTGGTCCTATTTTTGCCTAGTGATCTGTGAGCTGCTCACTGAGAGTGCTTTGCTGGCCCTGCTCTACGTGACTGGCACACCTTCAGGCTCTGCGGATCATCATGTCATTTATTTTGGGTACATTTTCAGCTCCTTTTTTATTCATCCATTTCCTGAAACTGCTTGTCCTATTTAAGGTTGTGGGGGGTCTGGAGCCTGTGGGCACAACCCAGGATGGGGGTGCCAACACATTGCAGGGCATGTTCAGACCCCATTCAGTCACATTATGCAGTATTTGTCACAAATTTTTCAAATATCGCAAAGTGATTTTTTTTCCAAAATCAGTCTCCCCTGCTGTTTTTTGAATTTCCCCATTTGTTTTTCCTCCCTTATTGACATTTTTACGTTTATTTAGAGGGAGCCCTTGTTGACGCTGACATTCAGTCCCGAGAGCAGACAGAGTCGGACAGAGTCCCTGCACCAGTTTGGGCTTAAGGGCCTTTGCTCAAAAGGTTGGGAGCCCTGTACTGCATGGGACAAACTGTACAAACTGGACAGACTGTCCACATCTCTGGTCCCTCCCAGCTCCCCGCCAGACAATCCACATCTCTGCTCCCTCCCAGCTCCCCACCAGACAATCCACATCTCTGCTCCCTCCCAGCTCCCCACCAGACAATCCACATCTCTGCTCCCTCCCAGCTCCCCACCAGACAATCCACATCTCTGCTCCCTCCAGGAGTTGGAGGAGAAAATGTGGTTTATGTGGGTGTTTTTGAGAAACAATGGATAGACGATGGACGGATGCATGGATGGATGGATGGATGGATGGTCTTCCAGCAACTTCATTGCACGAGTCATGAAAATTCAGCCTACATTTTAAATTTGTTCATCTGAAAATCAAAGCAAGCACTAAATACATTACAAATCTATTCAAATGTATTTTCCTGCAGGTTCACAAGTACTTGTACCCTTCAAATTACACATAATAATAAAATCTGCACTGTCCAGCCTGCCTCGCTTAGATGTCACCAGCTGTCCAGTGTGGCTGAAAGACCTTCACATGCCGTGTGCAGATACAGGAAGGGCAGTGTTCAGTACAAGAATTCGCCTTTTCATACTGTACATTGATTTTAAACCCACGGGGGTGGTGAGCTTTGCTGGTAAAGCTTGGAGAGATTTTACACTGCAGCACACAAGCTAGCACGGCTGTTATCTCGCACACACAGAACACCATTACAGCGGCCCGGTAATGGAAGTGATAGGCTACAATAAATTACCTAGCTAGCTAGCCAAGCTGGCTAAAAATCAGCTGTAAATAAAATAAATAGTTGAAACTAGTTAAGTGTCAATAGCTAAAAACATTAAGCCAGCCTTGACTGAGAATAAATAGAGTGAAAATACCATTACAGCTCTTCATTTGTACTCAAATAAAAGTGCACCAGTTTTAAAGCTATTGAAAAAAACTATTTAGGTATAGTACCCAGAGTATTTGCTGTTCATTACTGTAAACCCCTTTCCATACTCCACGAAGCACATTCATAATATTTGAAGGTGCAAAACATGCAGTTGAGTACACTGTTTACAATTCTGTAACACAGTTTGAAACTTAATATTTTGAAATTTGAAAGCATGTTTGATCACAAATGCTAATATACAAGAATACCCCACAACTGGCTCTGAAGTTTACCTCAAGCAAAAAAGCTGGAGTGAATTAAATTTCACATTTTCAGTTGTTGCAGACCACATAAATGTGCTAAAATGAAGCAATTTAGTGAAATATTGGCTGTTTTAGGCTCTGCTCAGTCCTAATTGGGTAGCCAGTAGGAGCGATATTGTACTGAAAACTGACAAGTAAGTTTTTAGTGAAAAAGCTTCCAAATGTTTTAAGAATAAATGAATTATTAGATGTGTCAGCCTTCATCGTAAATGTGCAATTATACTGATAATTTGCTTAGGCTACATCTTTTGTGAGGTCGCCTAGCATTTTCATGATTTGCACCTGGTTTGACATGGTTGCACACCTCAGCAAAGCTGACATGTTGCACATTTTGCCGTAATGTCTAAAGAAACATAGTTTCCTAGAGATTATTTCAGGCAGGTTGATTCTCTTTCAGCTGTATTATCAGGGAGTCAAGTATGAGTACAATTGCAATAATTAGAATGTATTTATATGCACTTGGGTTAGAAAAAGCGTTGCAGTTGCCAAAATTTATATATAAACATCCATCCATCCATTTTCCAATCCGCTTATCCTACTGGGTTGCGGGGGGTCCGGAGCCTATCCTGGAAGCAATGGGCACGAGGCAGTATATATAAACATGTTAATTTTTCATTTTAATTACAAAATCATACCGTCAGACTGTATTTTTTTTAAAGTTGGGCTTGGATGTCAGCAGCAATTTCCTAACACGGCTTCTGCTGTCGGATGGCTGTAATCAATGTGACCTTGACATCCTTTCCTTGTTGTGATTATCCCCAAAAGCCCACAGATGGTTACTATTCTCTTGGTGTTTGATGCAGACCTACAAGCAGCTCTCACATCTCCTGCTGGATATTAAAGCATCGAGATCCAGTCTAGGCCATGTACAGTAAGCAGTGTGCTGTAGCTAGCCACATACTTTACACAGAGCCCTGATGTCATAAGGCTACTGCCCCAATGAATTATTTGATGCTTCAACAAATAAAAAAAAAAAATCAAAGCAAGAAGTAGGATTATTATGTGTTGAATGCTTTGTCTGACTGGTGGAGGGCAAAGTATCATCAAGCTGGAGCACAAACACTGCAGGCTGCTTAGGAGAGCATGAGAATAAATGCCCAGTTAAAGGCTGGAAAACCCCCTGAGCGGAAAATCACTGCTGCTGAATGGAGCTCTCCAGTGCCACAACACTCCGACTACAGGACCTCATTTGATATGCAGAACGAAATATTATAGATCCATGCATCCATCTTCCATACTGCATAGCAAGTGCAGGGTATCCGGTGAGGCTGGAGCCTATTCTGGGAAATGGCAGCACACAGGATACCCGGCATGGGATAGCAGGCCTTCACTGCATACACAACCACATAAATGATATGGTCAAGTCATGGATTTCATTCATTAAACAGAGTGGAGGAGGAAGTCTCAGTAAGCAGTGGAAACTAGCACGGGACCAACATGTGAATTGCCAGCACACAGAACTGGGAGGAGATATGAAAGACCAGGTTACCTGCAGAAAGCTGTAGGCCTCCTTACAAAATCCTCTAAACTGCGGCTTTTAAAAAAGTTTTATAGTCCTGTCTTAACGAACTACTAACTTTTCCTTAAAACTTCGTGTGGCTGTGATGGTCAGGTTTTTAAGGTAAAGCATTGAATATGTTGTAGGGAAAGTCAGACATTAGAGCCTTCAAGCACACTGAAGGGTGTTTGTGAACTTTCAGCTGACCTACAGTACTGATGCTGCTAATGCATGGGGGTGGGCTGTACGCATTCAGACTGCCGTCAAATGCTGTCAAAGGCTTAAAAATGCTTTAAAAATTACTTCTGGATTTTTCAGTGAGGCCATTCGCATCCTGCACTTCTATGAAATAAACCGCACCTCAGGACTGTAAGAATTCAGGGAAGCTATCTGCCGCTTCTCCTGACAAGGCTCACAGCACACGAAAACCAAAATATCAATATTTTTATATTTTTGGCGGCATGGCAAGGGTTTCCAGTCCAGCCTCTGTTCTGGGGTGTATACTTTACACGTTCTCCCTGTATGACCTTGGTTTTCTCGGTTCTCTCATTTAGTGTAACCGGTATCGCTAAATTGCTTGTAGAGTGTGATTGTGTGTTCCTGTGCCCTGTAACTGACTGCCATCCTGTCCAGGCTGTATCCCTGTACCCTCTGCTGTCTGTGCCCTGTAACTGACTGCCATCCTCTCCAGGCTGTATCCCTGTACCCTCTGCTGTCTGTGCCCTGTAACTGACTGCCATCCTCTCCAGGCTGTATCCCTGTACCCTCTGCTGTCTGTGCCCTGTAACTGACTGCCATCCTGTCCAGGCTGTATCCCTGTACCCTCTGCTGTCTGTGCCCTGTAACTGACTGCCATCCTGTCCAGGCTGTATCCCTGTACCCTCTGCTGTCTGTGCCCTGTAACTGACTGCCATCCTGTCCAGGCTGTATCCCTGTACCCTCTGCTGTCTGTGCCCTGCAACTGACTGCCATCCTGTCCAGGCTGTATCCCTGTACCCTCTGCTGTCTGTGCCCTGTAACTGACTGCCTTCCTGTCCAGGCTGTATCCCTGTACCCTCTGCTGTCTGTGAAGTTCACATAAAGACTTAGGACGTTTGCTGAATTCTGTAAGAATGTTGCAAACGTGTTGGTTTCATAACAAAAGCCCATTGACAAGCAATGTTTAACATATCTGCACATATCTTTCACACATACATTTTCTTTTTATTAAATGTCATAATCTTCTTAACTGACTCATTCAGTTCTGTTCTTGCCATTTTGCTATTTATTACAACTGTAGTCACTGGCTCCCAAAGGGATACGAAACACAAATGTTTGATGTTTTATATTATTGCAAAGGTGTCACTAACTTAAAAGCACCCAATGAGATTGCTTGCCAATGAACTTTTTAACTCAGAACAGTTCTTATCGAATTATAATTTGAATTTCAGTTTATTCCTAATTGAAATGAGTGCTTTACTTAAAGCTATTAGTTCTTTATAATGCTATATATATATATATATATATATATATATATATATATATATATATATATATATATATATATATTTGTAAATGAATAAAGTATTGAGTTTTGCTATAAAACCAATACATTTCCAAGCAAGTGTCCCAAGACTTTCTGTGAACACTGAATAAACATCGATCAGCCATAACATTAAAACCACTTATCGGTGAAATTAATAACATTGATTATCTTGTTACAATGCCACCTATCAAGAGTGCCATTGTATATTAATTAGGCAAGGGAACAGTTAGTTCTTGAAGTTGTAAAAATGAACAAACACAACGATTTGAGTGACCTTAACAAGAGCCAAATTGTGTCGGCTGTACTACTGTTTCAGAACATGTCCATTATGGCAGGACTTGTGGGGTGTTCCCAATATGTAGTGGTCAGTACCTACCAAAAGTGGTCCAAGGAAGGCCAACCATGAGGTCATGAATGCCCAAGGCTCACTGATGTGTGTGAGGAGCGAAGGCTAGCCTGCCTGATCCGATCCCACAGGAGAGCTACTGTAGGACAAATAGCTGGAAAAGTTAATGCTGGCTGTGATAGATTGGTGTCAGAACACAGTACACCGCAGCTTCCTGCGTTTGGGGCTACGTAGCTGCAGACCGGTCAGAGTGCCCATGCTGACCCCTGTCACCACCGAAAGCACCTGCAATGGGCATGTGAGCGTCAGAACTGGACCATGGAGCATGGAGCTGGACCTGCTCTGATGTACCATGTTTTCTGTTACATCATGTGGGCAGCCAGATGCGTGTGCGTTGTTTACTTGGGGAAGGAATGGCACCAAAATGCATCATGGGAAGAAGGCAAACTGGCGGAGGCAGTGTGATGCTCTGCGCAATGTTCTGCTGGGAAACCTTGGGTTCTGGCATTTATGTGGTTGTTACTTTCACACATACCACCTACCTAAACATTGTTGCAGACCAAGTACATCCCTTCATGGCAACAGTCTTCCCCAATGACAGTGGCCTCTTTCAGCAGGATAATGCACCCTGCCACACTGAAAAAATTATTCAGGAATGGGTTGAGGAACATGAGAAAGAGTTCAAGGTGCTGACGTAGCCTCAATCCAGTTGAGCATTTGTGGGATGTGCTGGATAAACAAGTTCGATCCATAGAGGCCCCACCTGGCAACTTACAGGACGTAAAGGATCTGCTGTCTTGATGTCTTGTTACTGCCAAATACTGCAGGACACCTTCAGAGGTCTTGTAGAGTCCATGACTCTATGGGTCTAAGATGTTTAGGTGTTATGAGGGGGACCTACACAATATTAGGCAGGTAGTTTAAATGGTATGGCTGATCGGTGTATACTATGTATATTGTACCAACACACACACACACACACACACACACACACACACACGTATCAACAAATTTCTGATTGCTTACCCAAAATAAGGATGGAGGGGGCCATGTTAGGTAGGGACATGTGGCAAGGGAACACACTACAAGCAACTTAAAAAAACAAATGTGAGTATCCAGCAGACCTGGGATCAGAAATGGGAGCAGAAACGGGAGCAGACCTGGGATCAGAAATGGGAGCAGAAACGGGAGCAGACCTGGGATCAGAAATGGGAGCAGGAACGGGAGCAGACCTGGGATCAGAAATGGGAGCAGAAACGGGAGCAGACCTGGGATCAGAAATGGGAGCAGGAACGGGAGCAGACCTGGGATCAGAAATGGGAGCAGAAACGGGAGCAGACCTGGGATCAGAAATGGGAGCAGAAACGGGAGCAGACCTGGGATCAGAAATGGGAGCAGGAACGGGAGCAGACCTGGGATCAGAAATGGGAGCAGGAACGGGAGCACTGGGAGAACATGCAGAGACAGCAGAGGTTAAGCCCATTAACCTTAGAGGTGTCCGAGCAGTACGGCTGAAAGCTGAGCCACTGTGTGACAGAATATTAATAGACATGAAACAGGTAAAACACATCAGTTTAATTCCAAAATAAATTGCAGCTAAAGGTTTAACATCAAAAAAGATTAATTTCTGTTATTATGAAGGAGTTTTCTCCTTAGCAATTGCAAAGCACCACCACATCACAGGATGCGACATACTTTCCAAACAGCCAGCTGCTTCTTTCAATATAACTGATTTGCCATACATAATTTTACTTGATTGGCCAAATCAAGCTTAACAAACGAAGGAAATCAGAATTTGGCTGAATGTGAAGGGAAGGCCTTTAGATAGGTGCTCATAGTGCCGACAACATCTCCCGTCATCCCCTCCTCAGTAGCTCTCAGTCTGGCCCATATGGCACATAGCTTGAGAATCTGATCATTACTGTGAACAGGGAACTGAAACAGCACAATTCCCTTGAAGCACAATTCCCTATTCACACTATAGCTGATGGAATTTCAGGAATATAACACATGCTATAGACGCTGGACGAACATGAGCTAAAAAGAGGCTCTTTTATGTACGACATACATGTCACTCAGGAACAGACTTAGGAACATCTATCATAGTAAAATGCAGTGCGCACAGAAAGTCTTGGTATGTTTGCTTAATACAGTAATAATATATTACAAATTTATTGGTTTTATTTAAAAAAAAAAAATCATTATTCATTTGTTTACAAAAAAGTATATATTACATTCGAAACAACCAGAAGTTTTAAGTACAACATTCATTTCAAAGAGCAATAAACTGAAACCCAAATTCCAGCTCTAAAGGGCTGATCTGAGGTAAAAAGTTCACCGACAAGCAGGCCACATTGGGTGATTTTTAATTAATAACACCTTTGCAGTAGAATAAAACACCAAACATTTCTGTTTAGTGTCCCTTCGGGAGCTGCTATTATTTATGATATATCTTTATATTATTAATTTTGAATGTCAAATAAAATCTCATATTTTACATTCACTGAAGTAGCCTTGCCTCAGTGCCAGTGTTGTACACTCATCTCTCAACCAGCTTCATGAAGTATCTACCTGGAATGCTTTTGTAACAGTCCTGAAAGAGTCTGCCCATATGCTGAGTACTTGTTGGATGCTTTTGTAACAGTCCTGAAAGAGTCTGCCCATATGCTGAGTACTTGTTGGATGCTTTTGTAACAGTCCTGAAAGATTTTACCCATATGCTGAGTACTTGTTGGATGTTTTTCTAACAGTCCTGAAAGAGTCTGTCCATATGCTGAGTACTTGTTGGATGCTTTTCTAACAGTCCTGAAAGAGTCTGCCCATATTCCGAGTACTTGTTGGATGCTTTTGTAACAGTCCTGAAAGAGTCTGCCCATATGCTGAGTACTTGTTGGATGCTTTTGTAACAGTCCTGAAAGATTTTACCCATATGCTGAGTACTTGTTGGATGCTTTTGTAACAGTCCTGAAAGAGTCTGCCCATATGCTGAGTACTTGTTGGATGCTTTTGTAACAGTCCTGAAAGATTTTACCCATATTCCGAGTACTTGTTGGATGCTTTTGTAACAGTCCTGAAAGAGTCTGCCCATATGCTGAGTACTTGTCCAATGCTTTTGTAACAGTCCTGAAAGATTTTACCCATATGCTGAGTACTTGTTGGATGCTTTTGTAACAGTCTTGAAAGAGTCTGCCCATATTCCGAGTACTTGTTGGATGCTTTTCTAACAGTCCTGAAAGAGTCTGCCCATATGCTGAGTACTTGTTGGATGCTTTTCTAACAGTCCTGAAAGAGTCTGCCCATATGCCGAGTACTTTTGCTTTTCCTTCACTATTTGGTCCATCTTATCATTCTTGTAGGTTTAGGTCAGGTTATCGTGGTGACCAGGTCATCTAGTGCAGCAGTTCATTACTCTTCAGCTCAGTCACATAGCTCTTAGGCTGCTGGTGTGGTTTTGGCCATTGTCCTACTGAAAAAGAAATTAGATACTTAGATACTTCTGACTGGTGTCGTACATATTACAAGATAAATCTTACATACAGGTCCTTCCTATGTTGTGTGTGTTTCCTCTGGAAACTCTGCTTTAACCCCACAGTATGAAGACTGACTGCGGTATGCACAGTTTTCTGTGGCCCCCATAATGTGATAAAAATCTTATTTTGATGTTGTGGGGCCCATTTTTTCAGTCCCCACAAGGGGAAATTCAGTTGTATAAAAATGTGTGACTGCAATCATGAATCCAATATCGCCAGACGTCTTGTATATTGTTTGGTTACTTACGGTGAAGGTTAAGGCTGGGTGGAGATTAAGGCTGCCATACTTGGGATGAGGGTTTTCACACTTAAATGAATGGACGGTGTGTGTTTTTGCCCTGTTATCATCCGGCATCCTGACAAGGGTATCGCCCCCCCACTGTACCCCCCACTATCGTAAATATGTCAAAGTTATGCCGGAAGACAATTTTACGGACAAGTCGAAAAGGAAGCTTCCTTTGTGTCTAGGCAAAAATAACAATTCTTATGAAATTTGTCTTCTTATATTCAGACGAGAACGTAATATTATATTTTATTGATAATGACATTTATCCGTGTCCTTAAGTCACATGCATAGACACCCACCCGACGTTAATTGTTCCAGACAACATCGATTGGCACACCTCTACATTTTTGGCAGCTTATTTCTCCTGCTCGCGTTGCTGCATGGTGCTAAGTAAAAAGAGGCTGACCATAAGCCTCGGTGAACGATGCTTTACCTATAAAGTCCGTCACAGGGTGCTTTAGGCGGGTGTGCGGTCTTCTCTTTCTCCTTCCCGTCAAAGGGAGGTAGGTACCCGCGCCCTACGAAACTCTCAGCACACCGCGGAGCGCACATGGGCGCATCGACAGCTAGACTACAATGACTGGACATATTTCTCCTATCCCTTCATGTTTACGTGCAATAAAGGTTTTGCATCTTGCAGTGGACAGTTGATGCCTCTAAGACCAACCATTTAATTCGATGGATCTGAATGGATCGCTGATTATTTCGACTCTGGGAATTAATGCTGGGCGTTTTGCGTGAGGATGCTTGGTAGCTCTTGTAGGTGAGTAAAATGATCATGGCTTGGTTGCGACAGCAGTCCAAAAATGCAGCGTAGGCAATTATAAATTCGCAATTGAGATTTGCCCTGTAAATTTACGCTTGTAATTTGCCGAACAAAAAAATCGTTGCCCTCGCTTTAGCGGGATAAAATCATCGCAGAAAAGCTGTAATAGACCGAGGGTTATCGTCTTTCTCTTCGGAAATAAAATCAGACACCCCCAAAAGGTCTTTAAATATTTAAAAAACGGGGCACGATTGTGTTTTGCTTTAATTCTGGTAAAGGAATTATTTATTCGTTCAGATAGCAAAATGGGTGTTGTGTGCCCAGATCTAATATGGCAAAAAAAAAACACACACGTATAACTGCAATGCAATAGATTTTGAAGGTACATGAACAGGCACATGCTTGAGAGATCGTATGGAACATGATTCGAGACACATTTGAATTTGATTTAACATATGTCTGTCTTTACCGTTGAGGTAGGATACCCAAATGGTCGTATTTTAATACACACATATCTTGTCGGCCATATTTACTGTCATGAATTAAGTTGCGACCAAACGCATAATAATAGATTGTAAAACAGAAAGCAATAGAATAAGTGTACATTTTACTGGGTGGGCATACATACTGCTTACCTTCTCATTTAAACATTTTATTTTGTTGTTAATGTACAATGCACCGGCGACGTCTAAAAACTGTCCTCATGCAGTGCACAATAATATCTGTTTTGCTTGCCCGTATAATCGTGTATGTGCGTGTGTTTATGGCGGGGTACTAGCTCCGAAAAGTGTTATTTAACATCCTCGATTAATTGTCGCCTGTCGGAAAGTAAAACGTTAAAAAAAGGAAATGCATGTATACAAGCAGCTTTGCCTGCTATTATGTATATAGTGTATCTTTTGATATTATTTATTTTGAATGCCGTGTCTGATGGTGCAGTGGTAACACGCAGACGTACCCGTGCAATCCCCATCACAGCACCTCCTCATGCTGCGGGCCGGGCTGGATCAGATATGATTGATGTATGTTTGCACCGATAATAGAGGGCTATCGACCGATCTATACCTGGTTACAGGTTAAAATAAAGTAATTCCTGAATTACTAGTTTTAAATTGTATCGTTTTAATACACGAACCATAATAGCGCGATTTATTACTCGTGATTTTCCGCTACCGGATTTTGTCGTTGGTTTTGCAGTCGGTGTTTTTTCATTTCTGCTATATTGGCGACCTTTGATAATAAATGAATGAACAAATGAATAAACACACAAATAAAAGTAATAGAAACCCTTGGCTATGTGTTTCAGCCCCGCAGGTCTTTAAATCTATCTGTGCTGTCCTGTACAAGTCGAATAGACCTTAGTGTAGCTGCTCTCAGAGTCAGTTCACATTGTAATAAAATGAGCTTACCAATCAGACTGGCCAAATGAAACATAACAAGCATGTACAGTACATGGTATTTGCTTGTGGCCTTTGATTCATTAACAAGGATGCAATTTTTCCAGAAGCAGTACAGGTTTGGTCCCCTCCGAGATCTGAACCTCCCACCTTCTGGTTAATATTAAGTTTAATACCAAAAGCCATCTGCTGCCTCACACTGTCTACTGTGTCCAGAACCAAGCACTCCTGCCATACAGCCACTGCACAACACCATGAGGGACCCACCGTGGCATGTGGATCACAGAGGTATTCATTATTACAGCACATCAACTGGGTAGCAGGAAATGGAATAGGGATACATTTTACAAAGCAGATTTAGCCACAGCACTGAGCTGCAGTGTGCTGGAGATGTGAGGCTTAGGTTAACCTGAAGTACTCAACTGCATTTCCAGTGCTATATCTGTGTATTTATAAATGGAATAAAAATATTAAATGCAGATTTAGATTATTATATGTTCCACTTTAAATAGATCTTATTATGCACAATGGAGACTGAACATGGAAATATAATATGAGGCTCATTCCACAGGAAGAAAAGACATTTAAAAAAATCACAATGGATGGAACAAAAATTGGATCTTTCTGAGAAAGCGAAATAATAATGTCATTTCCCTGTAGAGGAATGCTTTGGAATATTCTATTCATCCGTAACAGATACATGCAGAAAATGATCCCTCTTAGTCTTTTTCACTCTTGCAAATAAGCGTGAGCAAGATCCTGTAGTACTAATGTTTCACATTAGGCTATTTTTTTGTATATGTGTTACATTTTCCAGAACACACATTTCACTGTTATATTCTTGTCCATATATATATATATATAGCTCCTACATCAACGTATCTTTTGTTGTGTTACAATATTCTTCTTAAATGCATTTTAACATAATATATATACAACATACAGATTATTTGTATAGTAAAAGACCTGAATGTCCTTTATTTGTCAAATATTGGCAACAGTGATGGTGCTGAAGAAACACTGGTGTTACCCGCAGCTTTCAAAATTCATGCAATAATTTGAATAACGTCCATTTGTGTTCAGTAAATTTAGTTTATATGATTTGGATGAAATACATCTGTGTCTGTGTGGTCCAGCTGGGAGGTAGTGCATTTAAAACAATGGTTCAACTTGGAATTTCAGTGAGGTTTCAGAGCAGCCTGTCGTGGTAATTCACAGATCAAGGTGGTGGAACAAAAAAGATTTTAAAGGCATTGGAAACTCCCTTGGGCAGTCAGCTGATCATTTGAGTGGAAAGGTTTACAGCAGCACGTGGAACCTGCTTCGGGTGAGCCTTCATCCCAACTGCAGTATGGTGAGGTCACTGATAGGAGAAGCTACAAGGAGGCCAGCTGTAATATGTAACGCGCTCTGAGACAATGAAATGTTGTGTTAATGCGCTGTCAAAGTAAAATTGCATTGAACTGAATATTTAAAGACCTGTAGTACTGGCCTCGGCTTGGTTTCTTTAGCACTTTAGACTGCACTAATTATTGTTAATACTATCCATCCATCCATTTTCCAAACCGCTTATCCTACTGGGTCGCGGGGGGTCCGGAGCCTATTCCGGAAGCAATGGGCATGAGGCAGGGAACAACCCAGGATGGGGGGCAGCCCATCGCAGGGCACACTCACACATCATTCACGCACACATGCACACCTACGGGCAATTTAGCAACTCCAATTAGCCTCAGCATGTTTTTGGATTGTGGGGGGAAACCGGAGTACCCGGAGGAAACCCCACGACGACATGGGGAGAACATGCACACTCCGCACACATGTGACCCAGGCGGAGACTCGAACCCGGGTTCCAGAGGTGTGAGGCAACAGTGCTAACCACTGCACCACCATGCCACCCCCTTGTTAATACTAATTGAACTAATTTAACATTAGGATTAACATCCTCATTTTTGGTGCGGATGCTAGGGACCCGTCCCTACCGAACTTGTGGGAGTACTGTGTGTGTTTCTGGGGTCGGGGGGTTATGGGCTGATATGGTCCCTGCCAGTGCTGAAACAAAACTCACGTGCTTGAGTAACACCCCCCTTACCATGAGTTTTAGAGGTGACAGCACCTTGTCATGCTTATTTTTCATATTGGCAGGAGTAAGGAGGGCTGCCAGGGTGGGGGGCATCATTTATGTAGCTAAATACAGGCAAATACTGGAGAAAAAAGACGACTGAAATTGGCAAAATGATCTGACATAGATTTATGTTTTCGGCGGAACAATAAATGGAAGCACACAGTTCCAGGGTTTAATCAAAGAATGCAGACTTAATGCTAATGATGAATCTGGGATGGGAAGCAAAACGATTGTTTGCTAATGATCCAGGAGCAACAACCCCACAGAGCTCAAACAATTTTACTAGTAAGATAATGGCAAATAATTCAAAATTGAAATAGGCTTACCCTTAAAGAGTTAGCGCAGCATTGCTGGCACTCATTTATGAGTAAGTATTTATATGGAATGTTGTTTTCCTGCTATTAACTATGGTTTCACAATAAAAAAATCTAAATACCTCCATGTTAGGTCATGGCGTTTGAATTACGTGACAATACTGTTTTCAGGGCTGCCCAGGTACAAGGCAGTGATGCTGCAGTGATGATGTGTGTTTCAGTGTTTTAATCGATCTGAAACAAAACCTCTGTCCTTCTACTGCTCGACGAAAATGAGAAGAGATGGAGAGCTCTGTAAACCAAGGAGCCAATTTTGTAATTCATGTTTAGTATTGGGATGTAATGGTACACAAAATTCACAGTTAAGTACAAACTTCAGTTTTGGCTCACAGTTTGGTGCAAATTTGGTGTAGCAGGGAAAACAGAATTTATTCTGAGATTATTTATTATTAAAACCTCAAATACAATTAGGAAAAGCAGTAAACCAAAGGCATTGCATTTGTCGACGTGTCTCAATGAGAAGACACACTTACTTGCACATGGTAATAAATACATATTTAAAATTTGCAAATATAACATCAAAAATCATCATGAACTAAATCCCATACCCTCTACTACAGAGGATGGTTGTCTGTCTGTAACTGAATTTGCATAAATGCTGTAAAACCTGCAGAGGCTGCTTCTGCTGAGCTGTAGTCGTACAGACACTCAGAAGATGTCATTTGATGTGTTTTCAGAAACATTCACATTTGGTGTAACACCGATGGACAGTCTTTGTAAACTACTCTCCTCCAGTGTTGGTGTAATTTATCAGGACACCAAAATGTTCCCAGACCGCCCATTATGACTGACTGTGACCAACACAGCTTGTAACAAACCCACAGCCACAAGTAGCAAAATGTTTCTATGGTGAACATCTATTTGTGAATGTAGGTTCCATCCGTGTCAAGAAATGTGTCCTTTCATTTCATTGTGTGTACAGAACCAAAAATGATGTACCGAACGGGGACTGGTAATTCCTCTTGGAAGAACAGCTACACTATTCACTCTGTTTGAAATGAAGGAATTTAGCCCCTTTTCTGAAGAAAGAAGGTATGGTGAATAATGTCTCCTGTTCCATCACTGTGGTTTGTTAGGACTGTCAGGCCCCGGAAGCAGTTTTTACGTTATGTATCTGTCAGGTACATAATCACGCATCTTTGTATCTGTCAGGTACATAATCATGCATCTTTGTATCTGTCAGGTACATGATCACGCACCCTTGTATCCGTCAGGTACATGATCACGCACCTTTGTATCTGTCAGGTACATGATCACGCACCTTTGTATCTGTCAGGTACATGATCACGCATCTTTGTATCTGTCAGGTACATGATCACGCATCTTTGTATCTGTCAGGTACATGATCACGCATCTTTGTATCTGTCAGGTACATGATCACGCACCTTTGTATCTGTCAGGTACATGATCACGCACCTTTGTATCTGTCAGGTATATGATCACACACCTTTGTATCTATCAGGTATATGACCACACACCTTTGTATCTGTCAGGTATATGACCACGCATCTTTGTGTCTGTCAGATATATGATCACGCATCTTTAAATCTGTCAGGTATATGATCACACATCTTTATATCTATCAGGTATACGACCATGCACCTTTGTATCTGTCAGGTATATGATCACACACCTTTGTACCTGTCAGGTATATAACCACGCACCTTTGTATCTGTCAGGTATATAACCACGCACCTTTGTACCTGTCAGGTATATAACCACGCACCTTTGTATCTATCAGGTATATGACCACACACCTTTGTATCTGTCAGGTATATAACCACGCACCTTTGTACCTGTCAGGTATATAACCACACACCTTTGTATCTGTCAGGTATACGCCTGACCCAATGACCACATTATGCCTGAAGTGTCTGGTTGCCCACGGGAGAATGGCACCAATTTGTGAATGTGCATTGCTGAGAGCCAAAGGCTCCAAAATTACTGGATTGTACCGCAAAAGCAGCACTCATGTAAATGCCGATGGCCACTAGTCACTCACTTCTGCAATTTTAGTAAAACTTCAGTTGGTTCATGCCTCTTTCCCTGATCTGTGTCCCTCATACTCGATTCTCATGTACTTAAGGTTTCAGTCACTAGGGCAACATCAAGGAAGAGAAAATAGGCCTCTTGGTCTTTCTGGTAAACAGAAGTATGTTGCACTTAAAAGTAAAGCGACGCTGGCAGACTTTCTTTTAACTGCAGTATCATAATAATTTATTTTCCTGCACAGTCTGGCATCATTTTTCTGAATATTATTTCCTTGGACTTCAGGATTAATATGGTTATTACTCACAAGGCAGTGGATCAGTTTCTCTCTTCCTCCTCTGTTGCTGGGATAGATGTATAGACATGAAGCTTCATTGGATGAATATAAGATGGCAGCCTTGTCTCTGGTAGTGGACGGAAATAGCTGGAATTGGGATGGAGAAGGTGTAAAACGGACGAGGAAGAGTTACCATCCAAGCTTCCCAAGATTTCCATTACCAATCCTTCACATTGTACATATTAAAGTAAGGTGCCCTTACTGAGATGTAGGCTGGTGGCCCCCAGTAAATATAGTTGTTGCAGGGATTCATGCTGGTGGCCCCCAGTAAATATAGTTGTTGCAGGGATTCATGCTAGTGGCCCCCAGTAAATATAGTTATTGCAGGGATTCATGCTGGTGGCCCCCAGTAAATATAGTTGTTGCAGGGATTCATGCTGGTGGCCCCCAGTAAATATAGTTGTTGCAGGGATTCATGCTGGTGGCCCCCAGTAAATATAGTTGTTGCAGGGATTCATGCTGGTGGCCCCCAGTAAATATAGTTGTTGCAGGGATTCATTTTTCATTTTGCTGTCATTTGCTCCCAGCCTGTTTTGCAAATCAAATTCATGACTTATAATCACATGGAACAGATTTTTGATTTATAAACTAAAAGGATGAACCTTTTTCTCATTTTGCATCTAATAAAAGCTGGATTTGAATTTTTTTGTATGTTTAAATCCCTGATTTTTTTAAAAATTCTTTTTCCCTTGGGGTGGCAGGAGGTCACTCATCAGGCAAGGGAGCTGGACAGTGTAGCGAGTGCAGCTCAGCTGTCTGGGCAGATATGAGGAAATAATACCTAGAGAAATGACGATAGAGATTTGTATAAGCTGTATAAACGTCTAGAAGTAGTTCCTGTCCAATTCTGTTGCATTGGATTGCAAAGGACAAGCACTGATTTCCGAATGAAACCTGACCTCGATATCTGATTTCGAAAAGCTGGAGTGTTTCAATGTGTTGTATATGGCCTGCCGATTATAGGGAGAAAAACGCCTAAACATTAAATTATTTGTGAAATAACAATGACTAAGATATAAATAATGGGTTGTCTAAGCTGCCAAAGCGTATGTTTCCCTTGCAGAAAACAAGTGAGACGCCTTTAAAAAGCAGCCTCCTTTAGCTTTCTCCTCATTTGCATATGCTTCTGCCTGTCGCCATTAGTGGGAAGCGAGGATGCCGTGTGAGGAGAGCGAGCTCACAGCAGGCATTCTGTGAGCCCCAAGTGTCAGGTGAAAGTGCAGTTAGATTCCAGTGCCTGATGCAGGTCATCGCAGGTTGCACTCAGCATGCCTCTCATTTAACCGTACGACGCTTTATAGAATTTAGAATAAATGCTTTGAGGGTGTATAGAAAAGAAACCTCAAAATGTACTACCCCAGGAAGAAGAGGGCAGAATGCAGGGCTGCCTTGGAGAGAATGGCAGCCCGTTGAATGGCACTGCACACTATGGGCAATTTAGAGACATCAATTTGCATAACTGCAGGATCACATGTTTCTTAAAACTGTGTTTATGACCAACCCTGGGTGCCAAGTGATGCTTCCAAGAGCTGGAACTGAACTGAAGAACCATGAATATTAATACGGAGCTGTGAGCTAACCAATATATGCCTATTTTGTGTAAACCTGTATTCTTTAGTTTTTATTTCTGGTGAATTGGACATAAAAAGTTCTGAGTGAAACCAAGCTGTCATTATGCTGTGGTACCGCTGATTGTCTTGATCTTATTTAACTCAAAAGCTTTGCCTTTCCAAAGCTGCCACATTTCACGCTGACTGTTCCTCATGAAATATATAGTATGGTGTAATAAACGTTTCACTATGGTGACATACAGTATGGTGTAATAAACGTTTCACTATGGTGACAGAGGCACCCAGAATCTCAGGAGCCAGGATATTCAGCCACATAGAACAAAAATGCCATGATTTATTCCCATCAAAATAATTTTAATCTGTCTTCAGTTTATATAATCATTATTAACAGCCAAAGCAAGTGGGCTTATCGGGATAATTAAGTGCAGATTTTTTTTACTCCCAGAGATCCCTCTGAGGGCAAGAACAAAGGCTGCTTCCTCAGACAGAGAGATGCAGCACTTTACTGGTTAAAGGTTATTGGCAGAGAGCAGCGAGAACACAAGCCACTTAAACTCAGGAGGATTTCAAACGAAAACTGTGGCCTAAAGTCATTACTTAGGACTTGTGATTCACATTTGGCTGACATTTGTGAAGCGGCCCATCAGGCATTTCTTAAAATGCATACTCCGGCGTGCTTTTCCCACAACAGCATCCTTAAATAAATCTTTACGTAATTAGTGTGATTGCTTGCTACTGCCCTGTGACTCTCCGATCCATTGTCCAGCATAAAGTGGCAGATTTCCATGAAAATCAGCTGTCGGATTCTCATTCGTTCATCTTTTTCACACGGGATATGGAGAGTCACATGACAGGAATATGTACATAACTGAAGACGCGAAGCTTTGCGCAGTCTTTGGTAACTTTAGGGTTAGCAGCATCTGAAGTGAATAACCAGGCATGGAGACGGCTGGGGGGGGGGGGGGGGGGGGGCACAGCACAGTGGGTTGGGAACATGTATTTACTTCTTAGACACTCATTATTAATTATATTGTATTATTCAGTCAAACCTTGAATATTTTGACATTTCCAGTGGTCTTATTAGGAAGGATTCAGCATGAGAACTTGATTTATCTATTCCTGAGAATGTGAAGCAGTGGTCAGTCCTGAAGCATTTGGATGTATTTGCAGCTGTATAAGGAGGGGGGGCCGATTCCCAGCTTAATTAAGTCACAGACACCTCCCAGCATCTCCTGCTCACAGTCATTATAATGCAGCATATTTTATTTCTCTGGGGCTGTTTCATATGATTTAAAAAAACTGTTAATTGCCAGCATAAGGGACTGCAGGGTTGATGTTAGGGCTACAAATACTGGCTAAAGTTGACTGAGATAGTTAGGGATTTTGTCTTATACCTTAAGAAAATCGTGCTTATTGTTGGGTATTTAAATATGATTTAAATATGATTTCACCAATAATGATCGGTGAAATAATAATATTGACTTGGTTTTGGAGAATCCTTGTTTTACAAGCGCTCCAGTATTATATCACTTCAGAATGATAAGATTTTTAACCGATATGTCTATCAGTTGGGTGCTAATAACAGATTTTAAACCTTATTTTATTTCTTTCCAATGCTGAAATAGAGACCCGTCCCTGATCATACTCATTGTTTGTGTACAACAGCGTCAACAATACTAATAATACTATTGAGTAATACTCGGTGAGAATATACCAAGACAGAAGACTGAAGCTATTTAAATTGGAAATAGGAGAAGTTTCAAGAGATAAATGTTAAGAGTTACAGCTTTGAGTTAAGTCTAGCAGAAATGACTCCCATGCAGTGTGTTTTTATAAAATGTGTTAAGTGGCATGAGGGAAAAAGCAGAAAGATTGCAATTTAATATCCACTGTTCAAAGGGAAGTCTAGCAGGTGAGGAAAATGTGCGATGCTGGTTTTACTACAAGTGTGTTGCTGTTTTGCTTTGTGTATAAGCTGCTATGCAGCTGTCTTTCAGACGTCTTCTTCTTGTCCGATGGGGTTGGGCCGGTCTGCCACTGCCTGGTCAGGGAACTCCAGGCTGGGCGCCCGTCCTGCTGAGGTGGCTGTGGTGGGAAATGAACGGGCACCGTGAGGAACTGCAGCCGCAGCAATGCTGCGTGTGCGCGATGCGCGCTGGCCAGGCTTCCATTCTGTTATTTGGGCCACATTTGACAGAAGGGGGGTGATAAGAGGGGTGATAAGAGGGGAGCAGACAGCCCAGCAAGGCACCATGCAGGAGGGAGGCTTATATATGCTCTGAATGTCTGGAAAATTCTCCCGGACACCTATACATGAGTGGAGAGGGTAGAGAGTAGAGCAAACCTGTAAATGCCGACCATTTAACTAAAGGCCATTTTGTCACACCCGGAACCACATGCTAGCAGGCTTGAGAACTGGTCCTAATGGCAGTGATGCAGTGTGCACAGGGAGGCAGAGGCCCACAGGCACCTCCGCGTGCTGGAAAAGACTGACTGAGGATTGCCCTGTAAGGGTGGGAGCTGCGCTGCCTTATGGCGCAGTGATACGTATGAAATCCACTGCTGTAGACTCCCAGGTGCCAGTGTCCCAGGTCGGAGGTGAAACAGGAAGAGCACCTCCCCTGAGCAGACCTCTTAGCAGACCCAGCTGCCAGTGGGTCATCTGAAGCCATCTGAAGCTGCCAGTGGTTCACAATTTTTTTTTTAAGTCAGCTTTCAATAATGAACTTGAAAAAATATGCCTACAGAAGTTTGTATGTGACAAAATGTTTCCACAAGAAAGTTCCTTCACAAAAATCCATGAGACAGATGATAAAATGAGTCTTATGCAGTGCAAGTAAATATCAGATTATTTATTCAGGTGCATGAGTAACTAAAACACTGCAAATGTGCTCTACTAACTGATATTGAAATATGGAATCAGACAGCTTACAGATGGCAAATATATATTTTGCACAACATAAATAAAAAAAAAAGATCATTTGCAGTATATACCTCATTAAAAATGTAAGCCGTAAAATACAACCTGTCAAATATGTGTTGTGGGCCCTTTAATGGAACAATGAATGATGTCTGTTATGTACACTAGGAGTAAATGAAATATGAGAATTCCGAGGCTCACTTACATCGCAGGGCAGCAATGCCTGTACGAGTGCGATGGACTTCCTTATTCCTTAGCTTATTTCAGCATGCTGGCTGTATATTTCATGAAAGTCAGCTGTAACACAGTCAGTATCTATTTACATTACATTTAAACTGTAATTTATATGGCATTTATACCGCTTCTCATGGGGGGGGGGGGGGGGGGTAATGTGACTCGCTGGTCAATAGGACATTGAGATTGAGCTAATTCTCACATTTAAAGATGAGTTTCGGAGGGATCAGGCTATAGTTAACCTGCGGAAGGGTGCAGGTCTGTCTCACAGGCAAGGGCAAAGCAGGCAGCAGTGCCAAAATCCAGCATGATTAATCTAAACCAGCAAATACAAAACACTGCCAAAGCCTCCTTAGATGGTAACTGCAGAAATGAGTAGAAAGAGAATGAAATCCCTCATCTGGGAAACACCAAATCCTGAAGAGAGGCAGGACGATGAGAGCTCACCTCTCTGCCACTCCGCTTTCACCTTTAATAATAATAATAATAATAATAGTTTTTTCATTGGATAATGCCTTTATGAAGACGGAACAAACAGTAAGTATAGATGCCCGATATATCAGTTAATGTATCGGTATGTAGCAGTCATTAGGGGTGTCGGACCGTTGGTAATGGGGGGCCTGACTAACCAGGGTTCGGCCTGCATGGGGGGCCCTCCCAAAACCTCGGAGATAATGTGGCGCAGGATCATGCTTGGAAAATGTAAATAGCCCCTTGTGTGTCTTATTGTGTGTCTCACTTGTGCCCTTGTCTGTGTCTTGCATGAACTCTGTCTGATCCTCGCGAGTCTTTAACCGTTGTATAAATGACCCATCGTGTCTGTACCTTACTGCCCCTGTGTTTCTGTTATGTTTCTTCAGTGGTTGTTTAATGTCTGTATTAGTCCCTCGAAGGGTTAGCTAAAAGGGAATTGTTCTCCCTTATAAGTGAGCATCCTCATCTCCTGCTACTGCTGCAATAGCTTGGTCTTCCAGACGCAGCGCTGGTATCAGAAATGGGATATCAATAGCGGCCCAACTGGAATGGGTCCTTCTGGTCATTGCCCTGATAGCCCTCTCCAGCCTAGCAGACCTGTGAGGCTATGGAGCGGCAAGACGGATGGAGCAGTGGCCGATTAGCGTGAAGGCTGGCTCGGGACCATGGCCATGGAGATGGGAGGCTCATTTTCTGGTGCTGCGGGGAGGGGGGACACTGTGCCTGGTGTTGCCCCGCCAGGAGATGAGCAGGGGGGTGACCCACTGGTAGATGCGCCGCTCTGTTCTGAGAAGACATAGACTGGTGCAGCATGCCCTCAAGCCGTCCCTGCCAGCTCACTGGACATCCGTCCTGTTGCAGCGGACCTTTAAGCCACCCCTGCCAGTTCACCAGACCCCGTTTTGACGCAGTGGCCCTTTAAGCTGCCCCTGCCAGCTCACTGGACCCCTGTCCTGTCGCAGCGGGCCCTTAAGCCACTCCTGCCAGCTCACCAGACCCCCATCCTGTTGCAGTGGGCCCTTAAACCACCCCTGCCAGCTCACTGGACCCCTGTCCTGTCATAGCGGGCCCTCAAGCCATTCCTGCCAGCTCACTGGACCCCTGTCCTGATGCAGTGGGCCCTTAAGCCACCCCTGCCAGCTCACCAGACCCCGTTTTGACGCAGTGGCCCTTAAGCCACTCCTGTCAGCTCACCAGACCCCCGTCCTGTCGCAGTGGGCCCTCAAGCCACCCCTGCCAGCTCACTGGACCCCCATCCTGCTGCAGCACGCCCTCATCCTGCTCATAATTCTAATACTTTACATTATTATACAAATAAATAATAACTTCTGATAAGTTCTGTTTCCTGCCCTGCACCACCTGGTTTGATTCTGAATCCAAAGTGGGATGTTGGGGGGCCCAGAATTTGGTGCAACACCCCCGGCAGTCATTCCACAGAATAAAAAACAATGTATCTTCATTTTATTAGTCTGAACCGGCATATCCAATGACAAATGCTAAACATGAACTTAAAGCTTGTATTGTAACATCTGTTTTTCTGCCCCTCTTCCTGTCACGTGGTGTTGGTAATGCGGATTAATTATGCACGCCAAAGCTCCCAATTTGCTGGATAATTATGGAGAAAAAGGGAGCGCTGGGTATGATCTGACAGATCTCCCTGCCTGTGCACACACTGCACAATCCATGCCATGTAAGAATGAGATTGCATAGGGGTGTGAACTGAGATCACAGTTCAAAAACAATCAATTGTGCAGCCCCAGGGCAAAGGGCTAATTTAGTCACTATAACCCAGTTTGTACTGTTAGCTTGTGTGTGTGTGTGTGGGGTTATGTATATATTGTATTGTGGGGACCAAATGTCCTGTCCCGACAAAGGGAATCTCAGCGTTATAAAAACTGCAACTGCAATCAAAAACTTTGCAATGACAGAAGTCTTGTATTTTGTTTGTTACTTATGGTTAACACTGGGGTGGGGTTAGGTTTAGGGTTTTTCCCATAAGAAGTAAGTACCGGAGGTGTGGTGGTGTGTATGCCTCTTAAATAAAAGATTTACTGTGAAGCCACCAAAAGTGGTGAGAAGAGACCTGCTTATAGGCTTTATATGGTATGACAGTGTATCCACCTCCCCAGGACACCACTGCACCAATAAACGTCGAAGAAGCTTCATTCCAGTATGTGTGGGAGGTTTGGTGTGCAAATGTGTATTTGGGTTATCGAATGAGTAATGAAGAGTCTAAGTAGGCAGTAACGAGAATGAATGGCATGGAACAAAAGGAAAGTAGGAAAGGTCTTGTGTTCTGTTCACTTCAGCATAGTCCAAACTAAGCTAGACCATACTAGTAAATCAGTGGATACAACATACCGCCTCCTATAGCCAGCAAATGAAATGTATCCATTATTATTGTCCTTTCTAACAACATTTGTGTTCACGTAATTTGTGTTCTGCCAGCCTACAACTAAATTATACTGTCATTTGCTTGAATAGAGACCATTAATTGAGTGCAGTTGGAAGCTTAACCAGATGGAAAGCTCATTAGTTCTTCCTGATTCGAGAAGATACGTTCAATTACATATATTAAATCTGCACCACAATATTTATCATTTGAAAGATAACATTGATCTTGGAATTGGTACCGAAGGTAGATTTAGTGACTCCTCACTGGAGTTACAAAGGAAGGAACTCCGAAAACAACTGCAGGAAAGAGACTCGACGCATCGCCAGTACTTTTGCCGATATCAGGGCTACTCAGGGTTTCTTAAGGGCTGTTTGTATATCTACTAAAGCTGATAAATGGAATGAATGTTTAGATTTTGAGATTGCAGTGGTTGTAAATGATTTCTGGTTTCACTCGCTTCTCCTTTTCTGTCTCCCCAGGTAAGAGCTAGGATGGTGGGGGGGGAGGTGAACGGGCACAGCTACCTAGTGGCCTGCTGGCAGCCCATCCTAATCTTGATGCTTGGCACTGTGCTGTCAGGCTCCACCACTGGCTGCCCGTCACGTTGTGAGTGCAGTGCCCAGGAGCGTTCAGTGGTGTGCCACCGCAAGAAGCTGACAGCCATCCCAGACGGCATCCCCACTGAGACACGGCTGCTTGACTTGAGCAAGAATCGGCTCAAGGTTGTCAATCCGGAGGAGTTTGCTGGCTACCCACACCTGGAGGAGCTGGAGCTCAATGAGAACAACATCTCAAGCATTGAGCCGGGAGCCTTTAGCAACCTTTATGGCTTACGGACGTTGGGGCTACGCAATAATAATCTGAAGCTCATTCAACTGGGTGTTTTCATGGGCCTCAACAACCTCACTAAACTGGACATCAGTGAGAATAAAATTGTCATTTTACTGGATTACATGTTCCAAGACCTATTCAATTTAAAGTCTCTAGAAGTGGGTGACAATGACCTTGTCTTTATTTCCAACAGAGCGTTTCATGGTCTTAGCAGCCTGGAGCACCTCACGCTAGACAAGTGCAACCTGACGTCCATACCCACAGAGGCATTTGCTCAGCTGCACAACCTCATCACACTCAAGATTAGGTACCTCAACATTAATATAATCAGGGATTATTCTTTCAAGCGGCTCTACCGGCTAAAAATTCTCGAGATCGATAACTGGCCATACCTGGATACTATGACTTCCAACTGCCTCTATGGACTCAACCTCACCTCCTTGACCATCACTAACTGCAATTTGACTGTTGTTCCTTATTTGGCTATACGGCATCTTGTGTACTTACATTTCCTGAACCTGTCTTTTAACCCCATTCATATCATCGAAGGGAATAAGCTGAACGACTTGCTCCGCATCAAGGAGTTTCATCTGGTTGGTGGAAGGCTAATGGCTATCGAGCCCTACTCTTTCCGAGGACTTAACTACTTGCGAATTCTCAATGTCTCAAGCAACTCCCTGTCGACTCTGGAGGAGTCAGCTTTCCACTCAGTGGGTAACTTGGAGACTCTGGCTCTGCATGACAACCCCTTGGCCTGTGACTGTCGGCTGCTCTGGGTCTTCCGTCGTCGCTGGAGGCTTAATTTCAATCGGCAGCAGCCCACATGCTCGTCCCCTGATTTTGTGCGGGGGAAAGAGTTTAAAGATTTCCCGGATGTTCTGCCATCAAATTACTTCACCTGCAGCAAGTCGAAGATTCTTGACCACACTGCCCAGCAGAAGTTTGTCGATGAAGGAACGACCATCCACTTCACATGTCAGGCAGATGGCGATCCTGCCCCTGTGATCATGTGGCTGTCCCCTCGGAAGCAACTGATTACCAGCAAAACAACTGGGAGGAGGTCTGTTCTTCCGGATGGCAGCTTGGAGGTGAGATATGCGCAGATCCAAGATAATGGCACATACACATGCATCGCCAGCAACGCGGGGGGCAACGACTCTGCTCTTGCCCAGCTGTTTGTGCGCAGTTACTCCCCAGGATGGCCGCACCAGCCCAACAAGACATTTGCCTTCATCTCCAACCAGCCCAATGACATGAATGGCAATGAGACAAAGGCCACAGTCCCTTTCCCCTTTGACATGAAGACCTTGATTATTGCCACCACCATGGGCTTTATTTCCTTCCTTGGCGTCGTCCTGTTTTGTCTCGTGCTCCTTTTCCTCTGGAGCAGGGGCAAAGGCAACACAAAGCCAAATATCGAGATTGAGTTTGTGCCCCGCCGGTCGGACACTGACACAGGCAGCAGCATAGATGCCCCTCGTAGGATCAACATGAAAATGATCTGAGTGGATCCCCAGATTGAAATCTGTCAAATTCCATGCACATTTAGTCATTAATGACTATTTTCATGGCAGTTCACTTTGTTGTAATGCATTAAGTTTCCTTCCTTGAACTTGGGGTTGATGAGCATATTAATTATTTAACAACAGTGAACCATATGATGCTATAGCACTTTTTGCTCACTCACTTTTCACATGCAGATTTCACTCTTAGAGTCTCCATATTTTATTTGTCAATGGCGACTGTTTATTTGAATAAGAAAGTGGGCTGACCTGATGGTAATGTGATATGATGCCAGTGCACCTGCTTTCAGGTAATGATTTTTAATTATTAAATAGAGATTAATGTATATTTTTAATTTTGTCCTAAAACTGCCACAAATACTTGTATCTGTGGCACACAGATGAAGGCCTTTGATGAACTTTAAGTTCAGTGGGCATATGTGCGTGTACAAGTCCCTTTGTTGTACGAACAAGCCTAATAATTATACCGTTATACAGAAAATGAAACTTAAAAATGATATATAGCAGGCACCCAATAGCTGTCTGTAGAGAGAGACAGACAACTATATATATAAAACACATATCTGCATTCGAGTTGATGTTACATGACTGTATAGTAATTGTGTATGCTAAAATACTGTATATAGATTGGATACAAATGAGTGTATGTGTAATCTCCAAGAATTGCATTTCATGATGTTTCCTCACAGAAGAACATGAATATTGCTAGAAACCCCACTAAAATGCATCACATTGCCTGACTGTAATGGGTTTAGGCTGTACAGCAGATATCCCATCCTACTGACGCTATTGTGGTCTCAATATATGATGTTTCTAGTCTTTATATATATATACAGTATATATATATATATATATATATATATATATATATATATATATATATATATATACATACATATATATATACATATATATATATATATATGCACACGTATACATATATAATATATATATGTATGTATATATTTGTATATGTATATATATATGAGATGTGTTTGTGTTTGTCACATGTATGACGAATAATGTATTTCACCATATGATGTAATGTGTTCATCAACCCTTCGCTTCACATCATTTAGTGTCAAGTGAATGGTGTTTCTCCTCTGTTTCTTTGTCTCCCCCCATTAATTGAGTATTGCTTCACGATCACCACTGTCTGTGCAGCGCCATCACCACTTCCAGCACTCACTATTGGCAGCAGAGTTTGGGTCGGGGATAACTTACTGCTGATACGTCTAAGGGGCATTTCTGATGGGTGGCATTGAACAAGACAGATTTCATTAATTAGTTGTGAGGAATGGGGAATGAAGGCAACAGAAATGGTTTACATCATTATGGGCAGTATAGAGAGGTGACTAGAGTAATTTATTTCTGTTGTGTGACTGTTGTATTGCTAATTATTACTGGTATAATCAGCTCACAAACACTTTTGCGTTGAGAACAATACACTTTCTCTTTGCTATTCTTTCCTCTATTATTGTTAACCTTAATAAAAGTTATCTTGTATGTAAAAATGTAACCACAGTGAGAAACTGTTCTGTGAAATAAGGGAAGATGTTGATTTGTTTTTAAATGAATACTTTTCTTGATGGTGAACTAGTTTATAATAGTAGATTTAAAATGGATTTTTTAGGACTTTCATCTATATATGATTTGGGTTTGGAACATGGGATGATCTAGCAGGTCTAGTTGATGGAACTGGGACATGTCTGTATATAATGTCTGCAGAACCTGTTTTCAGCTGCCATTCAACACTGGACCGTGGGCAGCAGTCAGAGACTGGTTAGTAAACATTGGGGAGCGCCGGGCTTTTTCTGTTCTGTTCTGTTTCGCTGGATCATATGTACTTCAAAGGATTTCATCGCCTGCAGTTGTTGAAAAGGCATCTGACTGCTAAGATGAGCTGCACTCGGATGGAAAGACCATGGAGAGAAATTAGCCTGAAGCAATAAGTTTTATGTAAAGGACAAAGAGTGAGTGTGTGTAAACCCCTACAGTGTGACCCCACTGATACAAAATTACAATACCTACAAAATCAATGATTCACAAAAAGGTATAAAGGATATCAGAGTGATACCTCTACTGAAGCCATCACATTTTAATATTGGCCATGGTTAAACATTCCAAAGTTGGCTGACTATTTTCCAATGCATCATTTTTTGTAAATTCAATCATTCACATAACACAGCATTGTATTCTCTTTTTTCAGGCCATATTTCCATCTCTTACGGTCAAAGTATTTCATTATTTTATGTCCGATTGACCTGGGTCATATACTCACTATTACGTGTTTAAGGGGTTGTTCATATGTAACATGTGCTTGTGCATGTGCAGTTTTGCAAGATATCACTATTAAACTCTTTGGTTGCGGGATCAACTTCAAAAACTAGTGTAATAATTCATGTTTCATACAAAATGAATGGCATTAAAAAAGGGGGATGTCAGCTATGAAATCTTTCAGTATATAAAAAAGCAAAGAGCTGGACAAAGTTCTGTGAGGACTGTGTAAGTAATTGTGCTCGATTTCAGGGGCGGCATTAACCAACACTGGCGTCATCGCCCAGGTGTTGTTCCTGTGTGCTTATCCTGTGTTTATATGAGGGAAATTCCTTCCACCTGGCATCCTGTCATACCAGTGCCATGTCTGCCTGTCCCCAGTGAGCTGCAGGGACACAGTCTGTATTGGTACTGGTCCGCAGGTGGTTGTCATGACATGCTTTTGTTGACTGGAAGGTTGCAGTTGGTTTATGAGTGAAGGGAGATGTACAGTCTGTGAATACACACTCATATCTCATCTCCATAAGCTTTCTTTTTTTAGAAAGAAAATGCTTTGTATGGAAATAATTAAATAAAGAAATATATAATCTCTGTATTGGACCAAATGTGATACTTTCTGTGTCGATTTCATTTATTATTTATTTATTTTCTGTTAGGTTGTTGATTGTATTATTACGTTGTGGGTCCGCAGTTCACAACAGATCAAAAAGGCAAAAGACGAAGTTCGAAATGCTGTATATTAATTAAGTCTTTCAAGGGCCCCGTGGGCAAGCATGGGAAATCAGTGTGTTGTTAAGAAATGTCTCATATGCATCGTCTTACACTGGATATTCTGTCTTCCCAGTCGTCTCTCCTATTCTTGTGAGAATTACTTTAATGTTTACCAATTTACCATCTCAAAGTCAGTAATTATATGCATGACTATATAGGCATATGGCTGAAATAACACACCCATCCCCTGTCTGTTATAAACAACAAACAACATGCCTGTGACACGACTGCCTTTGTTTCTGTGGCTCCGTTTGCATTCGTTTCCAGTCCAAACTTTCCATGTCACTGAGGGCACATACTGTATGAGACATTCTGCCTGCCCTCAGAGGAGGCCAGGAGCACTTTTGATAGGGTTCTCACAGTAAATACTGTTAAACGCAAAAGCAAACACACAAAATATTGTTAATGAATGTGTTTTCCTGGCAGTGACAGTAACTTTTATGCAAAGTTAATAGAGGCCCAGAAAGACCTTAACTGCTGTTCCGGCTTTTTCTGCGATATGCATCATTCCGGGTTGAAAGGGTCCATTCTGAGACTCGGGGGGCTGTACATGCAATCACCCTTAATTTACTGCGACTAAATATAGCAAAATTGATAGTTCATCATAGCATATATATAATGTTCTCCAGAATTATTGGCACTCTTGGAGAAAATGAATGAAACGGCTGTCCTGTAGTGGCCATTTCTCATCAGCTTCATGTTACATTCCAAAACGAGAGCAATATGACCAATAACTATTCGGAGGGAACAGTCCCTCGCTCCCCTGATCTGCTTTAAGCTCGTGCTCGTGATGTACCTGGGATTTTTGCATTTTTACGCTTGTATCCATGAAATCTGGGGAGAACATCTGCCTTCCAGTGTCACGTGGGTATAACTGAGTCGTTCCCTCCGACTGCACCCAGAAATGGCTCCATGACAACAGAACCAAACATTAGGAATAGCCATCACAGTGCCCTGAGCTAAAACCCATTGAACACAGAGCTGAGTCCACAAGTACTAGGCATAGAATTTGCTGCAATTTGCATGGAGGAACAGCCTTGGACCTGATGCTTCATGTTCTCCCACCTCACCAAGCATTACAGGACAGTCTTCAGCGCTGTTATCTTGGCAAACAGGGGATGCATCCAACCTTCCATCTGTCCATTTTCTGCCACTTATCTGGGGTTGCATCACAGGGGCAGCAGTCTAAGCAGGAATGCCCAGACCTCCCTCTCACCAGCCACCTCCTCCTCTGAACCACCTCGACTGACTCCTTTCGATGCAGAGGAGCAGTGGCCCTATTTTGAGCCCCTCCTGAATGTCTAAGTTCCTCAACCTCTCTCTAAGCCTGAGCCCAGACACCCTGCTTGGGAAACTCATTTCTGCCACTAGTACCTGTGATCTCATTCTTTTGGTTACTACTCAAAGCTTGTAAGTATAGGTGTAAGTAGGAACATAGATTGACTGGTAAGTCAAAGGCTTCCCTTCCAGCTCAGCTTTCTCTTCACCATGACAGAACGGAGCAGTGTCCACATTACTGCCGACTACACAGACCGACCTGTCAATCTCCTGCTTCCTTCTTCCCTCACCCATGAACATGACCCTGAGATACTTAAACTCCTCCATTTGAGACAGTACCTCATCTCCTACCAGGAGAGGACAATCCACCATTTTCCAGTTGAGTACCATGGCCTCTGACTTGGAGATGCTGATCCTCATCCCAGCCGCCTCACACTCCAACCTGCAAACCACCCAGCATTCTTCAGATCACAGCCCGATGAAGCCAACAGGACCATATCATCTGCAAAAAGCAAAGACACAATCTTGAGGTCACCAGACTGGAACCTCTGCCCCCCTTGGCTATGCCTAGATATTATGTCCATAAATGTTATGAACAGAATTGGTGACAAAGGGCAGCCCTAGCAGAGCCCAACACGCCCTGGGAATGAGTCTGACTTACTGCTGGAAATGCGAACCAAGCTCTCACTCCGTTTCTACAGCGACCTGAAGGTCCGCAACAATGGACCCTGTACCCCATATGCCTGAAACACCCCCCCACAGGACCCCCCGAGGGACATGATCATATGCCTCTTCCAAGTCCATTAATCACATATAGACTGGTTGGTCAAACTCCCATGAACCCTCCATTACGCTTGAGACGGTTAAGAGCTGGTTCAGCATTCCACGACCAGTACAAAATCCGCATTGTTCCTCCTGGATGCGATGTTTGACCAACCGGTGGACCCTCCTCTCCAGTACCCTGTCATAGACCTTACTAGTAAGGCTGAGGATTGTGACCCCCTTGTAGCTGGGATACATCCTCCAGTCCCCTGTATTAACCACCACCCCAGTCTGCCAATCCAAAGGCACTGTCCTCAACCTCCACTTAATGTTGAAGAGGCGTGTCAGTCAAGACAGACCCACAACATCAAGAGCCTTCTGGAACTCAGGGCGAATCTCATCCACCCCCAAAGCCACTGACGAGTTTTTTAGCTACTTGATCACCATGATGGATGAGTCTTGCTCTGAGTCTTCCAGCTCTACTTCCTCCAAGGGAGGCATATCAGCGGGATTCAGGAGGTCCTTGAGATATTTCTTCCACTGCCAGACTAAATGCCCATTTCAGGTCAACAGTTCTCCATCCTTGCTATAAACAGCACGGGAAAAGCCTTGCTTCCCTCTCCTGAGCTGCTTGGCAGTTTCCCAGAATCTATTTGAGGTCCTTCTCCATGGCCTCACCAAACTCCTCCTACATCCAAGTTACATTACCTGTTGGTTCCTGTCAGCTGCTTCAGGAGTCCCACAAACTAACTCAGCTCAGAAGGCCTGCTTCATCAGTCTGACAGCCCTCTTTACAGCTGGTGTCCACCACTGGGTTCGGGGATTACCACTGTGCCAGTGTACATCCTCACTGTACGTTTGGGTCTACCAGGTGTATCCGGCATCTTACCCTGCCATCGGATCCAACTCACCTCCAGGTAGTGATCAGTTGACAGTTCAGCTCCTCTCTTCACCCAAGTGTCCAAAACATACAGACCCAATGGTATGATTACAAAATCGATCAAAATTAAATTGCAGCCTAAGGTTCTCTGGTGCCAGGAATACTTATGAACACCCTTCTGTTCGAACATGGGATTTGTTATGGACAATCTGTGGTTAGCACAGAAATCCAATAACAGAGCAGCACTCGAGTGCAGATTGGGAAGATAGCTAGACAATAACAGTGATACCTGGAATGGTGTGATTGGGAGGAACTGAGTGTTAAAGTCTCCCAGCAGAACTATGGGCAGAGGGAGCACCTTCCAGCACCTCTTACAGGGCCTCCAAGAAGGTCATATACTCTGAGCTGATGTTTGATTCATATGCACAGATAACAGATAGGGCCCGTCCACTAACAGTCAAAGGAAGGCGACCCTCTCCTTCACTCATTCAGTCATACTGCTGAGCACAGGAAGCATTGAATGAAGAATGAATGTAATTTTATTGTTCAGCATTTTTTACTCATATTGTTAGAGGGTGTCAGTTACTTATTATTAATATTGTTTCATATGTTTATTAAGTACTTACTTATGCCTTTGGAATTGAAGCCATCTGGTATAGCTGAAAAACGTCTTCTAACCAAATACGTTTGGGATTCTTATACTGAGTGGAGAATTAGGAGGAAGATGCTTAAATTGTAAAAGCCTGTTGTAAAGTATCCCCTGCCTATTGATCAGATCGTAACAGCAACGAATGGATTCCTCCCTAGAACATTATACTGCGTATTTTTGTTATTACTGGAAAAAATGAGAAACTGAAGCAATGCCAAACAAATGACCAAATTCTGAGTCAGTCTACCTTTCTGCAGAAGCACAGAATGGATCAGAGGCATCGAACACGGGAACCGCGAGCTGCTTGTAGGCACCACATGATTAATATACAAACCTAGTCTGGTGCTAATCCTGCATTTACATAAAAGACTCCCATCTGGTGCTGTCTGGCTTGTATAAGTGAAACTCAATAAGAAATGACAGGCGCTTATAAATTGAAAATGATTAGTCATAAGTGGAAAAAATGGGAAAATCTAGTTCCTTTAATCGCAAAGGACTAAAGAGGTGTATTGTGCATCGCTCAGCCACACCACTGATTTGCGATTTTAGACTTACACCAATAGGCAGCATCTTCCAAAAATGTCTATACAGCCGTAGCATAAGAAGAACGTAATTAATGAAAGCGCAATAAAAATAACTATGTTAAATAACCTTGCTGGCAGAAGGACTGAAGGGGAGCAGCATGCATGAAACATGGATCTGGGTAACATATACTGTATGGTGCAAAAGTGAAATAACAGGGAACTGACTGTGTTGGCAAGTATTTTAAAAAGCTGCGATTAACTGGGTTAATTTGGTCTTAATATGTTTGCCCATCTAAAATAGCTTTCACCTGTGTCCCTGTACACTGAAATATTAAACACCCCCATGCCAGCTGCTTAAAGATATTCAGAGGTGCCAGAGTTAATTAGGCAGAGTACAGTACGGATGGTAACTGTATGAGTAACGTGCGGTTAGCGGTATGAATAAAGCTGCGAGCATTTAAGGTTAATGTATCTTTAGTTCTGTTTATACTGGATACACTAAGAGTGTCTTAAAGTTACAGTTTTGATTTTTCACTATTTCACTAACTAAAGAAATTTCAGTAGCTGTGTTTGAAATTGGAGCCGTCTTTTCCCCGCAACTGCACATTCACATGTCATAAAGCTACACATATGTAATGTAAAATAAGCCAGAAGTTTTGAGAATGACAGAAGTGTTGGTTTTCACAAAGTTTGCTACTTCCATGTTTGTAGATCCTTTTGTCAGATGTTTCTATGGTATACTGAAGTATAATAACCAGCATTTCATAAGTGTCAAAGGCTTTTATTGACAAATACATTAAGCTTATGCAAAGAGTCAATATTCGCAATGCTGGCCCTTCTTTTTCAAGACCTCTGCAATTCATCCTGACTGCTGTCAATCAACTTCTGGGCCAAATCCTGACTGATGGCAACCCATTCTTGCATAATCAATGCTTGGAATTTGTCAGAATTTGTGGGATTTTGTTTGTCCACCTTCCTCTTGAGGGTTGACCATTAGTTCTCAATGGGATTGAGGTCTGGGGAGTTTCCTGGCCATGGACCCAAAATGTCGATGCCTTGTTCCCCGAGCCACTTGGTTATCACTTTTGCCTTGAGGCACGGTGCTCCATCATGCTGGAAAAGGCATTGCTTGTCACCAAACAGTTCTCTTGGATGGTTGGGAGACGTTGTTCTTGGAGGATGTTTTGGTACCATTCTTTATTCATGGCTGTGTTCTTAGGAAAAATTGTGAGTGAGCCACTCCCTTGGCTGACAAACCCACACATGAATGGTCTCAGGATGCTTTACTGTTGGCATGACACAGGACTGACGGTAGCGCTCACCTTTTCCTCTCCTGGCAATATTTTTTATGGATGACCCAAACAATTGGAAAGGGGATTCATCAGCGAAAATGACTTTACTCCAGTCCTCAGCAGTCCAATCCCTGTACCTTTTGCAGAATATCAGTCTGTCCCTGATGCTTTTCTTGGAGAGAAGTGGTCTGACTGCTACTACACTCCCTTCTCGGGAAACGTCGAGGGTGTGAAGGAGAAGCCCTGTGTTATGTCAAAGGGGCTTCCTCAGAGCGGTCATGACACTGGCCATTACACCTTCAAGAAATTTTATGACATCCAATACTCAGTCCATAAGGATCAATATGGAGTTGGCTCCCCCTTTACAGCTATAGCATCTGCCACTCTTCTGGGAAGGTATTTCACAGGATTTTGGAGTGTCACTGTAGGAATTATTGCCTATTCATCCCGAAGAGCCTTTGTCAGGTCAGGCACTGATGCTGAACATGAAGGTCTGGCTTGCAGTCGCATCTCAAAGGTGTTCGATGGTTGAGGTCAGGGATCTAGTCAAGTTCTTCCACACTTAACTCACCCAACCATATCTTTATGGACTTTGCTTTGTGCAGGGGCACAGTCATGCTGGAACGGGGGGGGGCGGCTTTCCCAAACCTGTTCTCAGAAAGTTGGAAGCATAGAATTGTCAAAAATGTCTTGGTATGCTGATGCATTAAGAGTTCCCTTCACTGGAACTAAGGGGACTAGCTCAGACCCTGAAAAACAACCACATACCATTATACCTCTGCTACCAAACTTTACAGTTTGCATAATGCAATCAGTCAGGTAGCCAGGTCAATGACCCTGCTGTGACACTTTACATGGTCTGTCACTTTCTGGCTGAGTTTCTGTTGTTCCCAAATCTTTCACTTTGCAATAATACCACTTACAGTTGACTGTAGAATATCAAGCAGAGAGGAAATTTCACAAACTGACTTATTGCAAGGGTGGCATCCTATGACAGTCCCACACTTGAATTCAATGAGCTCTACAGAACAACCCTTTCTTTCACAAATGTTTATAAACCTGACTGCATGGCTTGGTCTGAACTAAACACCTAAATTCAATGATTAAGAGGTGTGTTCCAAAACTTTTGTCCATATAGTGTATGATGTTTTTTTTTTGAAGCAGCAATAAGATCCATGTAAAACTTTTTGAGTTATCACATTCACAAGATCAAGTGTTGCTGTAGTTACCCTTCTCTTTGCTGTGACTAAGTGGCATTGCTTAAGTTTTGTTGCACTTTGTTTCTAAATTTGACCATTTCTGGATTTTCACCCATAAAATGTATCTGCAAATTTTGAAAACAATCTATCAATTATGTTTTAGTTACCACAAAACCATGTTATTACATTGTGGAATTGCTTCAGTTTTGATGTGATTTGTGTCTAAATTAGTTCAGTTCCAGAACTTTACCCATACAATGTGTCTGCAAAGTTTGAAAATGATCTGTCAAATACTTTTTCAGTTATTGCACTAGCAAGTGTCAATGATAGCAACAGACCAAGACCATACATTCCCCGTCCTAAGAATACAATAATACAATAACTCTTTGTACTGTTTCTGTCAATGAACATTTTTCTTTTCGGATGTTTAAATGATCAAAATATGAAGCCCCTTCTCTCATAACCATATGGAGTTACTTACATTCATTGCTATTTTGATGTCATAGTCATAGCTGTTAAGTATGTATTGATTCGAATAAAATTATAAAGAAAACAGAATTGCCTTTTAGTAAAATATATGATGATTTTGATTTATTTAACAGTTTGTTGCTTGGCTGTAGGTTCCCCTTTTAAAGTAATACAGGTTTTAAAAGTGAGGTTTTTATGGCTGTGCTTTCTACAAAGGAATAATTTTTCATTTGCTTATCTTGCCAGCAGACCAATTTCACGTTATTGTGCATAATGGCCTATGAATGTAAAACCTTTCATTCTTTTTTTCTTTGTGCTTTTCCAGTTCTTCTGGAAAATAGAGTTATAATGCAAACATTACAATTTATTACATTAAGGTTAAGGGTACATAAAGGGTCACTTGTATATTTGTTTTACTAACTGATAAATATGATGAATAGCTGCCTGTTTGTATATTTTCCAGCATTATTCATTCATAAATTCAATCTGTCTCGCTTATTCATATCCATTGGTACATTTTTCAGATGCCAAAAAACATCACTGGTCTATTCTGGGTCTTTGTTAATGTTCAAAACATTTGTACAGTATGTATGTTGCTGAAATTGTACGATATGGAATGAACCGTACCGTGTTCCTCCTGTGTTTCCTATGCTGTTCCTAGCAGTGTGGTTTAGTAGTGGTACTTTTAGAACAGTAACCTGCACCAAACCTGCAGCAGAGGAGAAAGCAGAGGAGTGCAACTGAGCGAACAAGCCGCAAATGCAGAAAGGTGTCTGTAAGCTTTGACACACCTTTTGATCTCAGATGTACTTGGTTTACTCAGAGCACAGTAGATGTGGTAATGATTGCACGCTTGTCATTCTCCTGGCCATGCTCCACAATCCTAGTACCTACACCTGAGCAAGGAAGGGAGAGGAACCTTTCAAAATAATGGTAGTGAAATAAGGACATAGGAATAATTTTACTTATAATGATTTCTCAACAGGTTTTCAGCAACTTTCTATAATGACATTGAATCAGACTGTAACATCTGTTATACGCTAAATGAGCAATTCCTGCTCAAACAAGAAGCATATTAAGTCGGCCAGAGTTCACACGGTAAAGACTGAGAAATCTGTTTTGCACTGCAAGTGGAATCTATGAATCATTGTTATGAATTATAATTTCTTACTTCGGTTTCTTCCATCCTAATCTCAGAAAATGGCAGAAGACAATAAAAATACTCTGTACTTTGGGCCACATTATCTAACCTGAATAGAGACAGATGAATACAAATAATATTTTGCTTGTAATTGTCAACTTAATCCATTTTATTGATTTTTAAAACATTCACTGTCTACAAAGAAGACCCCTTGCCAGCTATTTTCCAGTTATTGGTCAGACATAATATCCCAGTGTCAAGGGGACGTGCAAGAACTTTTACTGCTTCATCTATTTATATATAAATGTGTAATAGCCTTTGCTGCCAGTGGCCCTTTTTAGCATGATGTCAGGAAAAAGCTACATAGAACTGGTGACAGTAAAAGTAAAAAGCAGTGGGTGAGGCTGACAGGAAATGGTAAAACGTTCACTGTCGTGATTTAGCCTGCCCCCCTTTGCTTTCATCCAAGCTAGCTAGGTAATTAACCAGCATTTCCTTGCCAACATTCAACCTGCATCCATCCAGCTGACCCTAGCCAGGCTAAGTTAGCTGAGATAAGGAGATTAAACGTGTGGCTAAAAGGGTGGTGTAGGAAAGAGGGGTTTAGGTTTATGGGGCACTGGAAGACCTTCTGGGACATGTGGGACCTGTTCAAGCTAGATGGGCTGCATCTGAACCAGAGGGAACCAGTGTATTGAGTAGGTGTATGTGTAGAGTAGGTGTATGTGTAGAGTAGGTGTATGTGTAGAGTAGTTGAGGAATGTTTAAACTAGGGACAGGGGGGTGGAGAGGTCAGTTAAGAATATAGATGGGGGGGCACGGAAAGTCCCAAATAATAACATAAGTGGGCCCTGTAAAAGGCCTACACTATGCCGTCTGTACTTATACACTAGGAGAATTAGAAACAAATTTCATGATTTAGAGGCTTTAATTTCATCTGACTCTTATGACATTATAGGAATAACTGAAACATGGATGAGTGACAATGATGGAGAAAAATATTATATAGATGGTTACATGTTGTTCCACAGAGACCAGATAGGCAAGAAGGGAGGTGGTGTTGCAGTTTACGTAAAAGAAAACTTGCAGGCAAGGGAGCTCACTGATAAAAATAAAAGTACAGAAGCTGTATGGATAAAAACTCAAATGGCCTAATTGTTGGTGTTTGTTATAGAGCAGAATATTATATGACGATATCAGGATTTTGAGTAATAAAAATTATGTGGTGGTTATGGGTGATTTTAATTTACCTGGGATACAGTGGGACAGAGTCTCTGGCTCTTTTGTAAATGAACTTGAGATGGTGGAATTATACAGGATTGTTTTTTTACTCAGTTTGTTAAAACCCCAACTAGGGGAGAAGCCCTTCTTGATCTTGTTTTCTCTAATAACCAGGATAGGATTAGAAAATTTGAGGTTTTAGATCCAGACAGTAGTGATCATAACATGGTTAAATCTGAGATAAATTTTAGGGTCCGAAGTCCAAAAACAAAAATCTTCAGTGTTAGGAGGGTTAACTTGGTATGAGACTGAAACTAGAAACTGCAAACTGGATGGAGTTAAATAGCAAAACTGTTGAAGAGGCATGTGAATTTTTTAAAAGCACGTTATTGCAAACTTGGTTGCAGTTTCCAGCAAAACTAAATCTAGGAAACTGTAACCAAGGTGATTTACTAGTGAAATTATGAATAAAGCAAAGAGGAGAAGAACTTGGTGCCACAAATGGAAAGTAACTGGTGATGTCAGGATACAGCAGGAGTATCTCAGTCTACAGGTGAGTTAATAATTGTCTTGCACAGGTATTCACTGTAGAGGGCATGAGTAACATACCAACTTTTATTACTAATCCAGCATCATCTATGACTGATGTATGTATAACTGAAGCTGACGTGCTACAAAGCCTAGCTAAGCTCAAAATAAATAAATCACAGGGCCCTGATGACATCTTACTTATAGTTTTAAAACAAATGAGGGATATAATTTGCTGACCTTTAAACTATTCAAAAAAGGGGATAGAAATAATCCATCAAACTATAGGCCAATTAGTTTAACTTGCATAACTGGAAAAGTAATGGAAGCTATAATCCAAGATTACCTGGATTCAAATAACATTCTGAGGGACAGCCAACATGGATTTAGTGGGGGTAGATCTTGATTAACTAATCTACTACCAGAGGGATTGATCACAAAAAGTTCTAAGATGTGATCTACTTAGATTTCCAGAAGGCTTTTGATGTTGTCCCCCTCAAACGATTCTCGTTTAAGCTCAAAGCTGCAGGGGTTTTAGGAACTGTAGCAGCTTGGATCGAAAATTGGTTTACAGACAAGAAGCAGCAGGTAGTTATTAGAGGCACAATGTCACAGTGGGCCTGGTTTCATAGTGGGGTACCGGAGGGTTCAATTTTAGGACCACTATTATTCCTGCTTTACATCAACAATACTGACACCAATGCATAGAGTAAACTGGTTAAATTTGCAGACAACACCAAGGTAGGTGGCGTAGCAGATACTAAACTAGCAGCACAGATACTACAGCGGGATCTTGATTTAATTAGCGACTGGGCTGATACCTGGCAGATGAAATTTAACATTGATAAATGTAAGGTAATCCATGCAGAGAGCAGAAATATAAAGTACAGATATTTTATGGGTTACACTGAAATAAAGGTAGCTGATTATGAGAAAGACCTTGTTGTGTATGTTAATGCTACTATGTCCCACTCTGGCCAGTGGCCAGTGTGGGGAAGCAATAAAAATGGCCAATAGGATGTTAGGTTACATCTCTTGGTGTGTGGAGTTTAAGTCAAGGGAAGTGATGCTACGATTATACAATTCCTTGATAAGACCCAACCTAGAATATTGTGCGCAGCTTTGGTCACCTTATATTAAAAAGGACATTGCTGCCTTAAAAATGGGTTCAGCGTAGGGCTACAAGAATGATTCCTGGTCTTAGAGGAATGTCTTATGAGGAGACATTAGTTGAGCTAAATCTGTTCAGCTTCTAACAAAGAAGACTAAGGGGGGGGACATGATCCAGGTATATAAGATACTAATAGGTATCGAAGCTGTTCAGCCAAATGGCTACTTCAATATTAGTTGAAATACAAGAGCTCATGGTCATAGGTGGAAATAAGTAGGAGAACATTTTTAGCCAGATTTGAGGAAGCACTTCTTTACACAGCGTGTAGTTAGAGTATGGAATAGTCTTCCTGTTAGTGTAGCGCAAGCTAAAACTCTGCGTTCCTTTAAATCAGAGCAAGATAATATTTTAACAACTCTGAGCTGTTACTTGAGTTCTCCCAAAACGAGTTTGTGAGAGACTTTGCAGGGCAGCCACTGTATAGAGCCCTCAAGATTTTTGGAATTACAGATCTGTGCAGTAGGAAAGCCATGGAGGACATTGTGGAGGCTGCAGAAATAGTCTCAAGATGGTTGTGGATCAAGAGGGGATCCCTGTGGACAACAGCTGCCACTTGGGCGCAAGCTGGGGTCTGTTCAACCCTGACTGGGTTTTTCATTATTTAATGGACTCGAAACACCCCATAACCCTGACTGCATCACTAGCTATATGTCAACCAATGGGCATAATGACCAGTGACAGTAAAACTCCTGCTGTGACTTTTAAGACTACTGAAGAATCAATGATCTGAATCATTTTTACTGTTATTTACTGAAATTGTAAACACTCTTACAGAACTTACGAAACGATAAGGAGGTTAGGATTTTGACTGCTACTGACACTGTTCTCATAGCTGAGTTTCTGAAGAATAGAGCCAATTTGTAGTCCTCACACTAAGAGAGTTTCGGACCATGAAGCTCACTCAAGCTTCTCGCCTGGCTGTATAAATACAGCAGCAGTAACAAAAACGACACCCTCAGGGGATGCAGATTTCTGTTTTCTTAAAGCCTTCTTACTTTTTCAATACTTGCTTCAATGGGAAATAACTGCTCTCACTTAACGCTTGCATGGTGCTCTGTCCTGGCACTGTCCGTGAGTATAATCCACAAAGACAGCAGGAATTAGAGAACTGTGGCAACTCCGTCTTGAGAAATCATTCTTCACTGGCAACCAGCCCCCTGTGTCAGGGTTCAGCCAGTGGATATGTCATTTACCCTTTGAGATTCTGAACAACACGCCCTTGTGTGTTTCCATCAGCCACTTCTTGAAACAAACATGCATTCCCTGGGCTTGTGGGGACCTGTCAGAGCTCTCTCGCTTCAGTGGCCTGAAGCGCTGTGCTGGGCTTCACTGAACGGATATGCTTTTAAAGGGCGTGCCTTGGAGGGACGAGCCCCCCAGAGATGGTAAAGTCCACTGAAGGAGCAGGAACTGGACTGGATCCTCAACACCTGAATCAAGGCTGTTTTGCCTAGAGCGACAAAGCACTCCAGCGTTGTGGAGGTTTACTGTACTACGACCTTCTTTTATACAAGACACATGAGATCCTGGTGGGTTGGTTATATTTATCAGCCATATTCAGAGGCACGTTCCAGGGAAGGTTTAATTTCCAGGAAGGTCCAGGAAAAGGCGACACCCATATATTTTATTCTGTTAATTTTATGGTTCCAGTGCATGTATTTATTTGCAGCATTGTGCATTTGTTGTGTGTGTAAGGCAGGACTGAGTAATGCAAATCGATATACCAACACTTTGTTCTGAGTGCTAATTTCCACAATTGCATTTATTTTTTCACCCAAAGCAACACACAAATTAGAGTGCAGGGTCGGCCAGTCCGAGGGCCACCAGGGCTTGAGGACTTTGCTTAGGGACACGAAAGTGACTCTGCTCTGCAGTGAACATTGCTGAGCCACATGTCACCTCCAACGGCTCAGCCATCTCATCAGTTAGAATCCATAGCTAGCTGCACTGACACAGCAGAGTGCTGCCAGACACAGCAGCATGTTCCAGCAGTCTTTCCAAATACTTGTGGAGAAGTTAAGAGAATCTGAGGTCCCACACAGGAGCTACAGGAAGCTCCAGGAGAGCTCCTCACTGCCACTGCGAGTTCAAGCTGCCCAGCCTCCCATGACAGACTCCACTCAAGGTGGGTCGATTGGCTGCTCAGAAACACACACCATTCTGCTGGCTGCAAAGCCAAAATTCACAACTTTACTCTGAAATACATATTTTTGCAGATATTTTTGTGTTTTCCCCAATGTATAAATGTAGCTAAATGAATGTTTGTTAATGTTTGACCTAAACCCACCAAATTGCACAGTATATATCAAAAGTCATCTGTCTTTAGTAACAAAGTAGTAGGAGTTTTTATAAGTGTGGTTTTAAGACGTTAACACATGCCATACTCTTACGGGATGTTAGATATCAAGCAGGAACATTGCACTTTTTGTTAGGATAATTTTCCTTCCCAGTTAGCATGAAAAACTGAAAGTCCAATTCCCCAACAGACGGAGCAAATATACGAGGCCTGGCTGCAGTGAATCGGCAGGCCAAAGCAGACAATCATCAGTGTAATTCCAAAAAAGATAAGTTGCTTTAGTAGGTGTTGGGCCATAAAGCTGTTCATTTATTTACCATTTCCCCCAGATGGTATCCTCTGCTCTATAAGATAAAAAAAGATTATAGTGACCTGCAAAAACCACATTTTCATAATAAGTGGTTAATGAAGTGAAGTAGCACTTGATTTAGCTTTATAATTTGCATAAAGGAAAATACATGCAGATAAAAATGCCCCAAATAAATTAAGGTGAAACACTTCTGTCATCATAGTTGAGTGTAAAATTCCTTATCTTTACACAGATTGAATATTTTTATAACTGGATGAAAACCATATTATAGTTCTTTTGTTAAACTTTGGACCTGGCTACGTTCCCTGAAAACTAAGACATATATCAAACACTAATGAAGTAATAAAGCACTAGAAAGTTTATAATGAATTTTAACAATACCTGTAAGTTCATGTATAATAAATTTACTCTGGGACCCTTTGGCTTCTAAATAAATTATCTGAAATGAGCCCTGTTGTAAAAATATTTTTGATGGACTTTAATTTATTTCCAGAATTTCACTGTAACCTGAGGCTAAATTCTCAAATGAGACTTAAAACAAAGGGTTTCTTTTAAAATTGCTTACACAACTCTATTAACCATTAATGAAGCACAAACATGTTATTTGATTATAGTGACAAAATTGTTTGTTTAAAGTTGTTTAAAGCTATGATTTGCTCTATTTATGGTTAATTTATTGTAGCAGGGTTTTGGATTTGTCTGTCCCGGGGTTACAGGCAAGCTGGAAGTGGGCTGACCAGCTGGGTACAACCCTGTCCCTCTTTTCTACTTTTTTTCCCACAACGATTAATATCTTTTTTTTAAAGTGCATATCGCCTTATTGGAAAGCGGAATATGCAGGTATTAGATTGATTGGAGGTGGGAAGCCAGGTCTATCGTGAACTGTGGGGGTTTTCAGTCTGCCTACCTTTCTGCCTTCCGGCTAACAAACAGGACATCTACCCCACCAACCACACCGGCACTCCCCTCCATCTATTTTAAATCACTATGCTTTAATATACTAGCACTTCATAATTTATTCTTTAAAACAGCATAACTGCGTCCCTGGTGTCTTAATCATATTACAGAAAAGGTTTAACATAGCTGCGATACTTGTGCGACAGCGTGAACCAGCAGACATACAGTATGTTTATGACATTACGTACTTGTTCCGACACCTTGAGGAGGATTGTCCAATACTGTATACAGCACGTGCTAGAAATGATTGGAAGTTAAAAAAAATTGCAGGCCTGCAAATCTTGGCAAGGTAACATAAAGACATATTTTTACATAATAAAATATGATTAAAACTGGATAGGTTGCCTCCTACACTGATATTAACACTATTCTGGATCATCTAGGAATCGCTTGGGTGTTTGTTCCTGTGACAGAAAAGTCTGTTAAATTGGGTGTTGGATGGATGAATCCATTGTGAGTTGATCTCGTTTAAAGGATTATGCAAGTGAATTTCCTATTGAAGTGGCATAAACAGTAAGTCATTGGGTTACAATGGCTTTGCGGTGTCAAAAATGTCATGTAAATTACAGGAATGGATAATGGAGTGTTTACAGTTGACAGAGCCAAAGTGTTTGCACAAAATAATGTACTTTCCTTAATGGAATGTGCACGGCAGGAATCATGGCTATACAGCACTTGAAGGTCACCCTTTTAACTTTTAAAAACGGGGCTCTGCTGGGACTTGGTGACAATATGTGGCGGCCGTGGCACCTCCCTCGTTCAGCACTGAAGGGCCTGGTGTCTGCAGCAATGCAGCGATGCAGCTCGCTAACGACAGCTGTGCTGCTTTGGTCTCAGCGGCGGAAGCGATTTGGGTCCAAAGCTGAGCGCCGGGCAAGCTGTCAAGGACACACAGCCCCCAAAGCATCTCTTAGCCAGTCACGGGCTGTGGGGGCAATCAGCACCCCTCCGCCCAAAAAGCAAGCAAGTAGGTGAGGAGGCTTTCGCAACTGTTTGATATTTACCGACTGATTTTGTTTGCAGAATTTAAATTTACGTATCTATTACATGGGATATTTGTACATTTTTATGCTTTTTTCAACTCAACAATTGCTTCCATGAAATGTTATTAGCTACATTCAAGCTCAAATGTCAGACAAGTACTATGAAACTGCTTTATATCAGTAAACCCTGCTGGATGTTGAATTCAGGTAATACTCTATGCAACACGCAATACGCATTATTCAAAGCAGCATTTTTGTTAATGATTACTGATTATTATTTTTTTGCCCTCAGTAATGTTCCTGCAGCACATTGTCTTTCCTGGGAATACATCAGTGCTTTTCTAACATTGGTGTCTCTGTGTTGAATGAGGCTGGCATATGGGAAAAGGTTATATTCAGTAATGTGAGTGCCAGGGTGTGTTGGGGGGTGGGAGGGGGGGCACAAAGAGCAGGAAGTGCTGCAGTTAATAAAACCTGCCCCCAGTGATGCAAACCGGAAAGACTTAACTGCATTTGCACGATTTTATACAGGAAACCAATTTAATGACAGACGCACAGGCCCCAAACATATGCTGCAAAAATGATGCCCTTTAAAATGACCTGGGTGTATTGTGTCCTTGGGTTCTCACACATTGTGTCCTTGGGTTCTCACACATTGTGTCCTTGGGTTCTCACACATTGTGTCCTTGGGTTCTCACACATTGTGTTCATGGGTTCTCACACATTGTGTCCTTGGGTTCTCACACATTGTGTCCTTGGGTTCTCACACATTGTGTCCTTGGGTTCTCACACATTGTGTTCATGGGTTCTCACACATTGTGTCCTTGGGTTCTCACACATTGTGTCCTTGGGTTCTCACACATTGTGTCCTTGGGTTCTCACACTTCACGTTTCTCACAGAGACACGAATGCAGCGCTAAGGTATGAGCTGTATTCTCCCTTTAATATTTCGGACTGCCATTCTTAGTCTTTGTCACTTTTAAGAGGTTTAATCAACTCCTTTTTCTCATGATCCCATTTTCAAAGATCCACCCCCCCCTCCCCCATTCATCAAATAAAGCTATAACTCGCCAGTATGCAGTGATTCCTCTAAAAGTTGATCTGCATTCCTACATTTTTATTTCAGGTGCAAGTGATATTTAAAAGATATATATTGCCTTGTGAAGTCAGCTGTCTGGATGAAAAAATGTATGCTGAAGTTTGCTCATAGGAGAACAAAGTTTAAATGTGATTAAGAAAAGCCCATACAGAGTTTATAGAGCCCCTGATGGTAAAGCAAACATGTTTGGCACAGCAGGGCATTCAGACCATGATTCTGCTAAAGCTGCCGGACAGGACAAAGGTGAAAAAAAGAAAAGCCTTCAGAAGAGAGTGACACCCTGGGGTCTGTCTTCTTCTGCTGCCGGCTCAGGATCACAAAGTCCTGCAGAGGATGGGGAAGATGCAGTCACAGCGTCTCCACCAGCACTCACCATGCACACACTCAGTCACGTTCCTGCCCCCTCGCTTCGGACAGCCAATAGAGGAGGCAGCCAATGAGCATGTGAAATGAGGGCTGTAAGAGTGAGGCAAGGGTTAAAGGCTCCTCCCAGTGGGAGAATGCTTAGGTTGGTTGGGGCTGTGCATACGGACTCACGCATACAATGCGTCAGAAAGGTGAGGGATCTGAAAGCCCCCGACAAGCCTGGAGAGATTAAACGGGAGAGAGGGACGAACTTCTACACCTCGATTCTACTGGAAATTCTTAGCGTTTCCACACGGAAGCTTTAATGGGGAGTTGTGTAAGCCATTACAACAGGTAAGCTCGCAGACTTTGGCCAGACCTGCCCTTCCTGCCCCGAGTCTGTCGTGTTTGCATAGTGGGGAGGCGTCTCTCTGCGCCGCACAGTGCACTGTCTGTGTCAGGCATGCTAACACAGCTTTGAGCAAGTTAAATCTTGACAATGAAATGTTATTTATTGGGCAAGTAAATGCTATGACTGGATGGTGCAGTTCGTGGTGATTTTAGGGCTTTTTCTTATTTTGCTATTGGTCCTATATTTCTTTCTTAATTTGCACATTATAAAATAAGCCTTTTGTTATAAAAAAAGTTTTTATGAGAAAAATTAAGAGAATGAATATGACATTCTGTTCATACGTCCAGCTCAGTTTACGCTTCTCTCCAGTTTTGCAGTGAAAAAACCTTCTGCAAAGTATGTTTGCATTAGAAAACTGTGGTTGAGGTTAAAAGGTGTATTTTGATCTTCCTCACATAAATCAAGATGCATAATCAAAAATATAAGTTTTACATAAAAAAAATCTGGCAAGCCTGTGATTCAAAAGTGGTAGGTTAAGCGCAAATGTAAAGCTGTTAAAAGGGCTGTAGAACACTGTCAAAAGGCAAAACTCAAACTTTGAGTAACAGGCAATATGCTTCCAATCATCATTTTAAAGCAATGATTTTTCATGATTCAGTCAGGGAATTTCCCAGCAGCTCAATGCAGCTTTTTAATGTTTTTAATGCTGCTGAAGGTTTTACGCAAAAGTGAACAAATTACAATCTGTTAGCCTTCATCTATTTTTTAAAACACAATGTGGTGCTTAATTCCTCCAGAAACATTGAACAATTATCTTAGGGATTCTGTGTCATTAAGCAAACTCTGATGGGTCATTTATTGGTCCTTAAAAAAGCCTCATTACTTATTACTTGCAGAGAAAGACATCAACTAATCAATAAAAGTACTGCACTCATCATATCTATTTAAGAAGATCTATCAATTTTGATGAGCAATGTTATAGGAGTGACCTCTAAAAATGCATCTGGGGAGGTGATCTATAGTCTGATAGAATGTGGGCTTATGAAGTTTCAGTGACAAATATAGATGGCATTGGGCCAGTTTGCAAACCCTACAGACTACTTACAGAGTAAAAAATTGTTACATGCATATAAATGTGAGTGCATGTGTGTGCAGACTTGTCTTGAACTGAAAATCTAACTCTTGCCAGCTGACCAAAGTTGGCAAATCAATGTTAATTAGCAATAACATGTTGGAACCAGGCTTTCTTTTTCTACAATGACCTCATTCACACATACAGCCAGGTGAAGAAGGAGGGGGGACTGAAGAAGACAGCGTGTGCTCCTTTCGAAAGCATACAACAGCCCTCGTGGGAGGAGTCAGCCAGTCGATCTGGCAACCAGCAATCAGTCATCAAAAACCTCATAGTGTCCAATGAGGTAGACATCCAATCCCTGCCCCCTGCATCCAACGCTGGCAGCCCCACCTACACCAACCTAGGTAAGAGCAAAGATATGGAAACAAGGATACCGCCTTTGAGATTGTCTGCCAGTCGATCTGGCAACCAGCTATCAGTCATCAAAAACCCCGTAGTGTCCAATGAGGTAGCCATCCAGCCCCTGCATCCAACGCTGGCAGCCCCACCTACACAAACCCAGGATAGAGCAAATATATGGTAACAAGGATACTGCCTTTGAGATTTGATGGTGTATCTGCAGGTCTGCTACATTGGTGCAGTCAAGAGCTGCTAGTAAACAAATGCAATGTGTATTGAGAGATGCAGACGTCTCTACAAAAATAGAGTGTAACTCACTTAATTTTGAACTCATTTTGATGAAATTTGGTTTATGATAAACATTTAGTATTATATTATAGTATATGTTATAATACATACAATGACATACTTGCAAACAATAATATGGCCAAGCAAACTACCAGGGCATAGTTGCCATGGAAACAATTTCATGTCATTTTGTCAAGGGTATGTTTTTATGCACTCACAGCAAATTTCATGTCAGCTGACCAAAGATCGGCCAAGACATTATAATAATAATATAATATAATATATTTGATTTCATATTATATATGATATGTATAGTGGGCGGCATGGTGGTGCAGTGGTTAGCACTGTCGCCTCACACCTCTGGGACCCGGGTTCGAGTCTCCGCCTGGGTCACATGTGTGTGGAGTTTGCATGTTCTCCCCGTGTCGTCGTGGGGTTTCCTCCGGGTACTCCGGTTTCCCCCCACAGTCCACAAACATGCTGAGGCTAATTGGAGTTGCTGAATTGCCCGTAGGTGTGCATGTGTGAGTGAATGGTGTGTGAGTGTGCCCTGCGATGGGCTGGCCCCCCATCCTGGGTTGTTCCCTGCCTCGTGCCCATTGCTTCCGGGATAGGCTCCGGACCCCCCGCGACCCCATAGGATAAGCGGTTTGGAAACTGGATGGATGGATGGATGATATGTATAGTAATGTATAGTATGTATAATGTAAAGTATGTAAAATAATGAAATACTACGTACAAGTTGAACATGATACTGGATACTTATTGAAATTAAATTCAGTTACTGGGGGTGGATCTAATCAGCTCTATACCAAAAAAATTAACCTTCTGAATAAGCAGAACTTCCTCTGGGACATGCAGGCTTCCATCTGTGAATAGGCAGCATCAAGTCTAAATGATTTATCTGCTCCTCATTGCCCCAAGTCACTTGTTTGTAATGGCCCACACCTGCTCCTCGTTGCCCCAAGTTGCTTGTTTGTAATGGCCCACACCTGCTCCTCGTTGCCCCAAGTCACTTGTTTGTAATAGCCCACACCTGCTCCTTGTTAGCCCTTGTTATTCATGTGTATTAGAGTGATTAGGGAGCTAGGAAAGGATTGGTAATTACCATTTCAATTAAAAAGACCTGGATTTCAGTCGATTTTGTAGAAAATTACTTTCTTCAATACACATTGTATTTGTTTACTAGCGGATCTTGACCATTCTAGTATTGCAGACTCACAGACGCCCAGCGATGCATAAGCAGTGGTAAATGAGGTATCTATGTTAGGGGGTGGTGTGTGGCTCAGTACAGAGTGTGTTCACTTGGACACTTGGATATGGACAGTGGCTACGGAAAATGGATGGACATTTACAGGAGGGGCTGGTAAAATACAATATTCATATTCTATTTCCCCTTAAAAAGCTGCATGCTTTGGGGAGATGCTTTCCTGGACAGTGAGTTATCCCTCTGCTGCTGCTGTTTTGCAGGACTTTTCAGGGTCAACATGACCCCGATGAAGAAGCCCCGAAACAACAATCTTACAGAGAGGATCTTAGGTCCTGTTGACCCAACGAGTTCAGACAGCAGCTCCAGGTTTGCACCACCACTCCTGCCCAAGAAGACCCCAGCTGTCACCATGATAGGTCTTGCAGAGAAGGATCAAGGTTCACTGAAACTGCCCAGTACTACAAGCCAGCAAGGTGAAGCCAACCTGAGTGTCGTAAACCCCCTGTACTCTACCTGGAACGCAAACAGCCATGACTCCTTTGAATCACAGCCGCTGGAGCAGGAATACCAGAATACCTTGGAGCTGCCAAATCTAGTGAAAGGGCGGCCAGCTAACAGCCTATCCTGCCTGATTTCCTATGCCACCCCCTCCTTTGAGGGGAACAAGAGGGGTGCCCGCAGCACGGAGTCCCTGCTGACCTCGGGTCGGCGAGCAGAGAGGGAGCCTGTACCCAGGCCCCAGATGCAGCCACTTTTTAAGGGCATGGAGAACTGGGAGGAGATGAGCTCCCGGATCCGCCGGCTGCACAGGGACATGTTGCGTAAACTGGCCGGCAGATGTGAGGAACAATTCATGGGCAGGCCTGGTGAGCGCCTGCACTTTGCCATGGACAGCTGGTCTGACTTCAGGCTCACTGGCAGCAAGCCCTGCTGCGAGTCCGCAGACGCATTTTACTACACCGCTGCCTACGCCAAGGAGCCGGAAGTCACCTATGCGATCAAGGTCTGTCTAAATGATGTCCGACCAATAAACCGGTCATCATTCTGCATACTCTCCCCCTGAAATGTTTTCCTTCACGTCAAATGTGTTTCTAAACAGCACAAACCTTCAACAAGCATGTAGCTGCTTTTTACATTCTAACCACTTTTTGACCAAATCTTTGCATTTTTTCCAGTGATGAACTGGCTTTTCTTTTCTGGCTTTTCTGGCTATAAAAAAAAGATATTTTGATAAAGAATTGCAATCCTAAAATGTGACTTCTGATCTTCAGGTCCAAGTGCTTCACCTCTAAGATCCCTACTATGCTACCCTATGCCTGGCATTAGCAGCTCAGGTCTTAACAGCTCTGCTCTCTGCGTTTCTAGGTGTGCAGGAGCAGAGGGAAAGATGGCCAGCGGCAGCACCTCCACAGCGTGGCCATCAGGCAGGGCATGGCACCACACTTCAACATCCAGCAGGACTGCGGTCACTTCCTGGCCAATCTGCCCCCTCGCCTGCTACCCGGGCATGAGGAAGAGGGCATGGATGGAGGTGGGTGCAGTTCCGGGTCAGGCGGGGGTGAGGAAGGAGATGGATATCCTAACCCATCCTTTTGTGTCAGGTTGGAACAGACACACCCAGGGACACCCTCAGGACAGCAGGATGGCGGGAAGTCTTCAAAGCAGAATGGTGGTCATCACCCCCGAGGTCCCCTTCCAAACGGCAGCGGACTTCGTGAGGGAGGAGGTGGTCCGACACGGGCAGAACCCGGAGCTGTACGAGCGTCAGGTGTGCTTGCTGTTGCTGCAGATGTGCCAGGGCCTGGAGCATGCTAAGATGCATCATATCACCCACTGTAACCTGAAGCTGGAGAACCTGCTGCTGGTTATGTGTCAGCCCCGGGGCTGGGGTGGAGCGAGGCAGGGCGGCGGAGACAAAGACCCGGCCTCCACCTCCACCTGCCCCGCCCGGCTCCTCATTAGCAACTTCACTCAGGCCAAGGTGATGAACCAGCTGGCGGAGCCTGACATAATGGGAGACAGGTCCCGCTTCGCCCCAGAGATCCTCGCAGGCACCCAGTACAGGAAATGCGATGAGTTTCAGGCAGGGATCCTGATCTATGAGATGCTCCACCTTCCCAATCCCTTTGAGAAGCTCCCAGAGCTCAAGGAGATGGAGTACAGCCCTGCTGACCTGCCCCCGCTCCCCGCCCGCTCTCTCTACTCGAAAGGCCTACAGCCGCTAGCCCTCATGCTCCTCCGCGCCAATCCCTCGGAGCGCATGGAGATGGCAGAGGCCCGGGCGTACCTCCAGTGCCTTCTGTGGGGCCCTCGGGAGGATCTCTTTCAGGCGCTGGCCTCCAATCCGGACCCAGCCAGCAGGGAGGCCATCATGCAGAGCTGGCTAGACCTAAAACAGACACTAATGATGATCAAGTTCGCAGAGCGCTCCCTGGACACGGCTGGCGGGGTGAACTTGGAGGACTGGCTCTGCTGTCAGTACCTAGCCTTTTCTACCACAGACTCACTGAGTCATGTGGTCAGGGTCGTCCAAAATGCACAGCAGCAGCAGAAAAAGCACCTGTGAGCTCATTACTTGCATCACCTTTTAAGTTCATAGTCCTCATTGCTTGTGCAATACCAGCTGAACACATCAAAGATTCATGTTGCGGCGGTTGAGAGTCTCCTTCCACCCCAGATGTTCGGCTGCTCTCCCATTTTGCACACTGCTTTTCTTGCTTCCTGACACAGCTTTTGATGTCACTCTTTTAAAAGGTAATTTCAATAACGTGTCTGTAATAGACAAGGCCTGGTAGAAATGGTGTTAGATAATTTAACACTAGGAACTATTTAGCCTCTTTTTTTTGCAAAATATGTTTGTGATAAAGTGGAAGTGTGGACCTGCATGAAATCCATGAGAGAGCTTATTGATGTTTCAGTGGCTTCAATATATTTACATCTGGCAGTGTTGTGAGAACAGTGACTGATGCTGTGTGATTTCCAAAGAAGCGTCACTCCTACATAATCCTCAGTGTTTTGAGTATATTTTTTTGGCAGGTTGACTTTGATATTGTATGTGGGAAAATTACCAAATGACTAGTTGAATAAACAAGTTTAAGTATTTTAATGGCACTTTTCATCTCAGTATCTAACATGTATGCCATCATTATTGGAGCCACTGCTCCCCTCAGGAAAAACACTGGAGAAACTGAAGGTCCTTAACAGGACAGAGGACTCCAGCAGGACAAAGGGCTCCTATTGGACAGGACAGAGGACTCCTGCAGGACAAAGGGCTCCTATTGGACAGGACAGAGGACTCCTGCAGGACAAAGGGCTCCTATTGGACAGGACAGAGGACTCCTGCAGGACAAAGGGCTCCTATTGGACAGGACAGAGGACTCCTGCAGGACAAAGGGCTCCTATTGGACAGGACAGAGGACTCCTGCAGGACAAAGGGCTCCTATAGGACAGGACAGAGGACTCCAGCAGGACAAATGGCTCCTATTGGACAGGACAGAGGACTCCAGCAGGACAAAGGGCTCGTATAGGACCGGACAGAGGACTCCTGCAGGACAAAGGGCTCCTATAGGACAGGACAGAGGACTCCTGCAGGACAAAGGGCTCCTATAGGACAGGACAGATGACTCCTGCAGGACAAACGCCTCCTATAGGACAGAGGACTCCTGCAGGACAGAGGATTCCAATAGGACAGGACAGAGGACACCTATAGGACAGGACAGAGGACTCCTGTAGGGCAGGACAGAGGACTCCAATAGGACAGGACAGAGGACACCTGTAGGACAGGACAGAGGACTCTTGCAGGTCATGCTCCACTGGCTCCTCAGCTGTGGCTCAAAGTTCTTTGACTCTCAAGCTAAACATCCAACTCTTAGCTACCTGAGCTGATCGCCAAAAATAATTCTGCTCAAGGGAACCTGGGAAACAATTCTGACTCGAGCTAAGGTCAAAAATTTTTCAGACAAAATTTATCTGCTGAAAGCACTACCTAAGATAAACTACCTCCGGTAGAACCTCTGTAGGAAAAAAAAGTATTGAGAATACACTGACTGTCTCTCTCTTTAGCACACTCTATCTGCTGCTAGATTAATGGGTATATGTAGGAGAGCTGTTGCCTGCCGTAAAACGTTATGAATTGCGTAAAATTCAGTCAGGATCATATAGACCATGTAGATCATGCAGATCCCCTTTTTCACCACTAGGGGACTCTTGTGCTTCACTGCTTCACTAACTGCAGAACATTTCCAGGGGGGTGTTCCACGAAGCAGAATTTCTCCGTTGGCTGGGTTTAACTTAGCTAGAGGTCATGATTGTCCAGTAGAAATGCTCCTTACCTAAACTCTTATTGGACAATCATGAGTTATAGCTAAGTTAAACCCAGTTTGCGGAGAAATTCTGCGTCATGGAACACCCCCCCAGGTGACATTCTGTCTATTTCCATGACATTCTGACTATGGAACTGCTGTTTCACATTACCTTAAATTGACAATATCACCAACTAACATAAAGAAAATCCACCTAATAATGGATGAAAATTTATAAAATAAATAAAACAGTACTTCCAGGACGTAGAATGTCAAGTGATCATAGAGACCACAGATGACTTAGCAAAATGTCATTCATTCATTCATTAATTCATTCATTAACCTTTATTTCACCAGGCAAAGCATTAAGAACATTTTCTTTTTTACAATGACAGCTTGGCAAGTGCCAGAAAGCGCTTGTAAAACAAAAGGGAAATGGAAATAACAAACAAACAAATAAATAAAATAAAACCATAATGGAACAATTAAGCAGAATTAGAAGATTTACAAGTGTCCATAAGGAAGCCTAGAAGGCCATGACTGATATAAATGTATTTGGCTTTAAAGATTTCTGTGATGAATTCCAGTCATTGGTAGCAGCAGACTGGAATGGTAACAGTGATGCTTTGAGGAGAACTGAGACTATTGCAGAGAGGAAGGATGCAGGTAGTATCTGCCAGTAGCATGGATAATCTGACCGCAAGCCGACGACCGGCAGCGATGGCCGTATAGCGGCCAGCTCCGCCATCCTCAGCATGAGGCGTGCCAGCGACACTCCCAGTGGCTTCCTGGTCTGCTTTCTGGGTAGCCTTCTTTACATGAACTTCTGCTCTCTGGGATTTCTGGCACTGATCTACTCAGTCAAGGTGGGTCAAGGAGTCCTGTCCATCATCAAAGCTGGCCCACTGGGGACTGGCATTTCTTGTACGGCATGAGCTGTAATTTAAGTCAGTGGCCATGCATTAGATTTTGATCACTCCAGTATTTAATTTGCAAACATATCAGATTTCTGCTTTGCAAGTCCATGGAAAGTGCTGTAATGGCAACATGTACAAAGTAAGTAACTTAACCATTAATAACCATCTCAAATATAACTAAAGTTTTATATGAGTAGATTATGACATTCACTGGAGCAGAGATTTCTACAAAACTGCATGCTCTGTTTTTGTAATGGTACCATTTTATCCATCCATCCAGTCATTAGTTTTCTAACTGCTAATCCTGGTCAGGATTGCAGGGTGTCACTGTTTTAGCCACATAAAAACTTGGGCCAGTCTACTGATTAAAAACAAAACAACTGTTTGTAAAGACTATAATCTTGGTGACTGAGACCATTTCACTGATGATTAGTGAGTCATAAAGTTGCCTTTATCCAAAAACACTGCGCCAGGATAACATTCAAAGTAATATTTAGTTGGACGTGTGGTTTTATTTATGGCCTAGCTGAACACTGAAGACGGCTAATCCACATGCTGAAGTCGGTTCTTTAAGTCATGTGTAGCTCAGCGAATCCCTGATAGGCGACTTCCTCTCTGCTTCAGCGTGGGACCTAAGGCAGCCCAGGAGTGCGGAAGAAGGGCCAAATGGTCCCATGTCCTGGCATGAGGCTGGAATTCGCTGGTCCTCCTTCTGCTGCTTGCCCTGCTGGTGCTTGTGCTGGTCCACTGGACCGGGACGAAGGGGTCCTTCGGTCCCTTTGGAGAGGATGGCTTCCAGAGTCACATGAAGCCCTGCAGAAGGGAGAAGCAGAGCCAACCGTCGTCTAACGGCAGCATGCTCAAAATCGGTTCTCGCCTGTCTTCTCCGGAAGTCATTTCCGATTCTTTTTTCTTCAGTTATTTTAATAAATTCCAATAAGAACATCGAATTACCTACTTACACCTGAACGGCTTCCTTCAAGTGCTTTGGGTTACCTGAAAGTTAAGATGTCTGCTGCCGAACCATCCATCCATCACAGTAACTGCTTAATCCCAACCCGGATTGTGGGGGGACCAGAGCTCATCCTGAGAAAAACAGGCGCAGGCAGGAACAAGCCCTGGGCTGTCGCCAACACACCGCAGGGCACGCACACTCACAGGGCCAACTTAGATTCACCAATTAACTTACCATGTACACTTATGGACTGTGGGAGAAAACTCTGGCAAACACGGGGAGAGCATGCGGACTCCCCACAGAAAGGTCCTACGGCCAAGCCGGGGACCAAACCCAGGCCCTTCTTGCTGTGTGGCAGCAGTGCTAAGCAGTGCTAACCGCTGCACCACCCGCTGCACCACCCGCTGCTGAACCGTGATTGATTATAACTGCCCACAATCTCATCACCACCTTGGGATGCCAAGCCAAGCACCACTGTTTGTCAGACATTACTGCAGGTATGCAAACTTCTGCCGTACCATTTAAAAGCACAAACAAACATTTAAGCACATTTGTACAATACACCTCTGGAATGTCCTATTATTTACTGGTATGTTCGTATTGTATTTTACACTACAGCCAGACTCCAACAACTAATAGATATTATATAGACCAATCGGTATTTTTAGGTACAAAAACATTTTTGTAGGATGTGTTGTTAAATGCAGGATCATGCAGACATTATACGCAGAAATACGCACATGTTCAGTTCATGCATGTAACGTGTAAAACTGCCAGTATTACAGTTCTGCAGTGCAGGATGCAGGCTTGTGGAAATGTGCAGTCAACCTCAGTAGCACTGTGTCATGTGCCTCCTGCTGACAGCTCTCAGGTAGCAGAGCAATATCACCCTGATAAAAGAACCTGTCACCATTACAGAGCTGTGTGGCTTCAATTAAGATGGATGTCTGTGACTGGGGGCTTCTTAATTACAAAGACGGACACTCAAGGTCATTTTAGTCAAGCTCTGAGTGGCTACTTACCGTTGCTGAATGAGAGAGCTGTATGCAAGAAACATATACATTTTTATAAACTGTAAAAACACATGAGCACTTTTATACTACCATAAACGGTAAATGTGAACTTATTAGTACAAGCCACGAGTATACTGCAGAATCTTGAACAGCTCATTTTCAGGACACCTGTATTAATTTGGTATAATTGGTTATAGTTACATGTAGTGGCAGTTCTTAACCGGGTAATTATGCCAGTAAATGTACGGGAGAGTTATTTCAAACTGTCCTAAAATCCATCTATGATAATTAGTTTACCTGGATGCAAGAGGCTGATACATTAATTAACCAGGTAAGAAACATACTTCTTCTCGTTTTCCACCATACTGTGTTGATTCAGCCCAGTGCCGGTCAACCCATTAAACGACACAGGCGGCCGCCTAGGGCGCCACCGTCTGAGGGGTGCTGACTCGGCAAAACACCTGCCACTCCGCCCGCCGGCTCTGGACAGGAACGGAATCAGTATGCGTTGTTACTTTCATAAACTTGCAGATGTCAAAGTAATTTAAAAAGAATACTTTCATTGATTCATACTGCAATAACATTGTAATGATAGCCAGATAACGGCGAACCCGCGTAAAGTACTGATGCCAGCGGCCCTGCCTACTGGGAGCACGCGCAGGGCGCACGTCACTCAGGATGCGTTTTCCAGCGGTGGCTCTGGGGTTGCAGTCACACTGGCAGATATGGCATCCCTAACCCTGCCGTTCGGGTTGCTTCTGCCTCACGTTTTTAATACACAGTTTTTAACTTAATGCTGAGGGTGTAACATTCGATTAATATATCTTGCGGGGCGATTTTTTTTAAAAGTTCAGGGTATTCATATGGAAAGGTGTTGTGAGGGTAACTTGGCATCAGATACAGATTTTTGGTAACGACTTGAAACTGCTGAAAAACACCTAAAGCGTGTTTTGCGTTATATAGTATAATTTAGTATAATTCTTGGTTATTGGAAAAGTCACTTTCTTGCTTACGGGATGTCCTCTCCGGCGTCAGAGGAGGCAGGCTTTTGGGACGCCAGGGACTCTCCGGGCGGGACGCGGCAGGCGCTGCAGATGTTAGATGCCGGATATTTTAACCCAGAAGCACCGGTGACCTACAACAACAGCGCGTCCGCCTCTGCGGAGGTCCCGGACACCGGGCGTGTGGCTGATGCCCCGGTAAGGACCCGTGTCAGCTGCCCGGTACTCCAGCCGCCAGAGGCCGTCTTCCACTCGCCGATGTCCGTGCACGGCGGCACTCGGACCCTCCTCCAGGGACGGGTGTACAACTTTCTGGAGAGACCCTCTGGATGGAAGTGCTTCGTCTATCACTTCGCAGTGTGAGTACCTCGTATGGCATTTATACGGCCACCACAAGTGGACTTCATAGTTCATTGTAAAGTAATGTTTTATATACTTTAAAAGTAGGTCCATATATGATACAGGATATATGTAAATACATACACATATATAAATAGGTATATAAAAGGAACATTAAGGACGTGTGATGTAAGAGATTTTTATATGCTGCTTTAATTCCTTTATGGGTCAATATAGTGTATCCTGATTTTCATATATCTTTACAAATATAGAGGCTAAAATTCATTTCCTTGTTGCAATTCTGTTGTAACACTCACGCAAGGATGTTATAAGCTCTAAGCATTTTGTGTGTCGATATATGGCTTTGACGGATCGGGGAAGTGAGGGTTTTACAGGTGGGACGGCGTCCTTTGGCACAGTAGTGCCAGTACAACGATTTGGAGGGAAAGGTTCGTTGTTCACCAGACTTCTCTGTCCTCTTCGGGAGCCGAGCTGATAAGGGGCGGCTATACTTGGCGGTTGGCTGCCGATCACAGTTCACAGCTTCGCCTCGCTATGTGACCCGTGGGTGTCGTGAACGGGAGGTGCCACAAACTGCAGCTATGGTCACTGTTGGGCAACAATAGGGATACGGAGTAGCGGTGGTGGTGGCGCTATTTATTTCTTTTTTTTTAAAAGATACCTCTTACACAGTGTGAGTTTTTAGGTTTTTAAGTGATTATAATCCAATTCCAAGTACAGGCAAAAAGTGTCTTGCCTTTCTGGAGTCATGAGCTATGCTTTAAACCAGGAGGTTGGTTGTTTCAAATTGCAGTGGCTCCTCTGGATTAAGGTGCTTATTCCTAATTCTTGGATCACTAAGGAATCAATGAGGTCCAGGATTCCAGAAAAGCCAGATTTGATGTCTGCTCCTTAGCGAAAGCAAAGAAACTGAAATTGTAGGGTCCCTGTAAAAAGTAAAAGAGAGAAAGGTTCTCCCCTTAGGAGGGATGCTATTTGGCTCCCATGCGAACTGGGCCCTGTAAAGGGCAGAGCTAAGGGTATTTATACAGCCCTTATCAGAGCTCCAGTCACAGCATGTGCAGCTGGATCCCACCAGTGTCATTTAGCATGCTGATACTGTTCTAGAAGTTTCCAGTACTGCTGGTTGGCCATAATATGTCAGGATGCATTTCACTATGTGTTGTACTTTGTATGATTATGTATGTGACAATTAAAGAATCTTGATCTTGAATATATGGTATTTATCAGCTTCGGTTGCTGAAATAACACTTTGAATCCCTTTGTCTACATTATGGACCGTTAATCTGCACCCCAGTTTTGCACTTTACTGAGTTACATTGGTGTGATCTGCTAGTGATCAACAGCACTTACTAATCCCACCCACCAAAAGTTTCAAAAACTATTTTTTTCACTAGTTACTCATTACACAGGATTCATCAGTAAATTTGTAGACCTCAGTGAACACTTTTGTTAATTATGGTTACTTTTGTTATGAAGGAAAGAGTTGTCAAGTACAAGCAATACTGATTAACACACGATGGGTTTTGCTCTATATTTTATTTTGCATAACCGTTTCTTTTTTGACAGTCTAGCAAACAATCCTCACGGAGCTGCAGTTCATTATTTTGTGATGCCAGTGAAAGGCTTCTCATTTTTAATTTATGTTGTGACACATGCATGATAAAGGTGGCAGGTGAGTTATGCATCCAGTGGTGAGCGTACCATTTAGCATCACGCTAACTTTTGGTGGGCTTCTTCAGCACAATGCATGTCTCTTTGTGCTCCCCCATGCATAATGCAGGATGTGCTGTTAGTTGGCAGGCACTGCCCGCCACTGGGAAGCAGTGTAAGAAAAGTGTGTCATGAATGAGCGGCAGCCCAAGCCCCGCCCCCTCGGCTGTAGACACAGGGCACTGATGACCACCAGGAACTCCATAAGCACCACTCAGCTTCTGAGAAGAATACGGGGCAGCTGCATGTGTCCTGGTGCATGACATGTGCGGCTGTGGAGCAGTCAGGCCGGCGTGGCAGAGGTGGAAATTTCAGGTCCAGAAAGTACAAATCCAGACCGTGATCTAGTTTCAACGAACCAGTTGAATAGAAAAAGTCACAGTTACAGAGTACTCCACTGGTTAGTTGAAACAAAATCCTGGTCTGGATTTGTACTTTCTGGACCTGAAATTTCCACCTCTGCTGCGCGATGCCACTGATGTCGTGCCTCATGTGCCACTACAGCAGCTCAGCAGCCAGTTGTTTGCCAGGGGCAGTCTGGGATGCGGTTTTCCTTACTTTTTAAACATGGCCCTTCTGATGACAGCCAAGCAGAATGCGACAGGTGTGGTGTCTGTCCTGCCAGCTGCCGGCTTTTACTGCACGCTTTGTTTTTATTCTACTGTTTTCTATGCTTATTTTTTATCAAGAAGTGATCAATGTTTGTTTTTTTTCATAATGCTCGTAAAGGTAAATTCTGTTAAAATGGTGACTGTCAGGATCATGTCCATTGTCTTGGCCTGCAGGTGGTGGTGGCCAGCCCCTCCTTTCCTGTGTTTAATACTTTTCTGTATTTTTGTCTGTGCTTCCCCCCAGCTTACTGGCTGACCGAATGGTTCATGGGCTGAGTGTGTGACTGAGAACCACATATCCCTACCATTATGTTGCATATTTTGTGTCAAAGTCGAGTCAAGTCAGAAAGTCTTTATTATCAATTCTGCCATGTGTACAGAACACACAGAGGACTGAAATTTTGATTGCACGGTGATTACACTGACAACGACAAGCAACACAGACGTGCAAGACAGACAAGCAAGACAGACACACTATCCAAAAATTAAATTAAGTAAAATGCTATGTGCAAAGGACAATAAGGCAATGCAGATATGGTGGCTCCACAGTGTAAATATCTTTTAATAGCTTCGTCCCGCAAGCTGTAAGATTCCTGAACTCCTCAGCAGTCCCTCACTAAGTCTGCAGCAACTCCTCACTCCACCAGGCACTTTACTCTCTTTTACTGGCATGTTTGTACTTTATTTTATCTGCTGCTAAGTTATTATACACAGTGCATATTATGTACAGACAGTTTATATTCAATAATTAATTATGTTTTCTTCAATTAATACAGCTCAATTTAATTCCATTCAATTTTTATATAGCGCCTTTCACAACAAGGTGCTTTACATGGTTGTGCTGTGATTCAACTGACTGATACAGCTGTGATATAATTATCAATTATAAAGTACCAATTATACATTCTTGAATCATATATACGGATTAATTCAAAAACAGGGATAGCCTGTTCTTGTGTTTTGGTATGGATCTTCTTTTATGCCTTTCTTCTTAGTTGTCCCTGATAGTATTTAGTTCTGTAGTGACGCCTCTTGGTGTTAATTGTCAATGGCCTGCACCTGTTACTTCTCTAGCCCTCGTTTCATGTGTATAAAATGTGCACATTCTCTCTGTTGGTTGTTGTTGGTGTTAGGTTGTGTTTGCCTATGTTCCTTGTAGTGCTCGTTGCTGCTACTGTGTTTCCTTAGTTTGTTGGGTTTTGTGTTCCTTTGTCTCTCAGTTTCAGTTTTACTTGCTTCCTGTATCCACCTGCCTCTGTTTTGTACCTGTTTAGTCCCTTATGTTTCATCTCTGTGAGTTTAGTTAGTTTGTAGTAATGCTGCAGACCTTAACTGCTCGTGGACCATCACCCTTCATGTTCCGAGGTGACAGTAAAGAATAGTATTGTGGCTACATGCTTCTGCTCTGCTGTCCAACCAAAAATTGAACAGCACATGCGGTTCAGATGCAGTATAAATACACATGGTGTCGGAAGGAGTTTGATATAAGATGAAGTTTATTAGTCCCATAAAGGTAAATTTGAGTGTTACACCAGCAGCTATAGACAGGATCAAACAATTCGTGAGCAGAGTATGGAAGGACATAAATATATAAAAATATAAATAAAGAGAATGCGCAGTATGCAATCAATCGAGTGGCAGGCATAGGACTGTGCCTTGTAAGGTGACGAGTGCCGTAATGTGTAAACTTAGGCTACAGGGTTAGGTGGTTCAATGAGAAGACATGGCACATAGCAGTAGTAGTAATGACACAATATGTAATAATAATAATCATAATAATAATAATGAACAATAGTGGTTTCATACGTTTAAAATAAGACTAACATTGATTATGACACAAGTAAACTCACAACTAAACATGACCAAAAAAATAACTGGCCTCAGTAATGCATGGATTCCTAATGAAATATAAGGAATACGCTCTTAATTAATTTACTTAATTAACTTTGGGAGGGGGGGTGTAGGTGGGTGTAATGCCCCCCCCCCCATTTCTGACACTTCTGAAAAAGCTCTGCATTTCAAGTGAAACATGCTGACTTTTCTTACCAGCATACCAATTAGCCTGAAGCCAGCACTTACTGCTGGCCGACATAAACTGCAGTAATTACATAATTGTGTTTTCATAGCCACCCTGTATAGTTGTTGAGTGTCCCACAACTTTTTCTAGGACCTGGTGAGTTCAGGATTGTTAGGAGATTAACCTCTTTAATGAGAGAGAAGGTGAATGGGGGGGGCATCAGGACAAGAAAGAAGCTGTTTAATAGACAAAAGTAGCTTGTCTTCCCCGTCATTGAAGAAAAGCCAAAGTCAATCACTGCGTCTTGGAGCTCCACAGCCATTCAGACCAGTATAACGAGGACTCTGGTTGAGGGTTGCTGTCAAAAACAAAACCCAGAGATTACACATAAGCTCGGTGGGAGGGGGGAACAGGTGGACCAAGTAATTACCGGCCCCTGCAGAGACTGAGCACCTACCTCCCACATTTACATAAATTGATTAATCAAGTATTTATATAATAAACCATCAAAAGTAAGTGATGAGAAGGCCCACTTATCACTGGCACGGAACTTGGGCAGGCTGACTGGCATCGGTGCTTCTAGACACAGACGAAGGAGGGGTAAGAAATGACATTTGAACAACGCTGAGTAACACTGATCATTTTGCAAAGAGTGGCTGTGCAGAAAGATGACAGAAACAATCTTCTGAATCACAGCGGCCTCCATCATCATGCATCATGCATCATTCTAAGTGGTATCGATAACCTTAAGTGCCACTGCGGGTTATACTGTATTTTGTTGTCATCGTGTTTATGTACAGTCCCCTTATCAAGTCTATATCTGGACAAAAAGATGAAGTATGGGCCCTGGTATTTATCGCTGGGAAAAACACATTTCAGTCACACTGTTGATTTATAGTGTATATGGCAGGTTTGAAGAAATATCCATAGAAGATTCATCCCAAAGAGATTTCCTAGGCTGACATGTGATTCTGTATGAAACAATGCAGCCTTTCAGAAGAGCCAACGGCACATTATCCTGGTCCCCAGACCTGGTGGAAGTAGGAGGGAGTTCAGCACGTTTATTTGTTTCCCTGTGTGTGTCAAGGTTCCTCATCGTGCTGACCTGCCTGATTCTCAGCGTGCTGTCCACCATTGACCAGTACCAGACGCTGGCCCACAGCACACTCTTCTGGGTGGTGAGTTTGTCATCCCTGTTCTCACTGGAATTCACCGAAAGGCAATTTATACATCTTGCTGTTTCTGGCTGTACCACAAGATGGGGCTAAATAGCAAGATTTATATTTTTACTGATTTTAAATCTATTCAAGTTAACAGCTAGTGAACGTGTGTGTGCATATCTGACACAAAACATATTCCGCATATGCTGTCAATGCAATTTTAATTAACCAACAACTAATGTCAAATGAGTTCATTGTTATACAATGTCTTCAACAGTATAACATGAACTGCAATTTTGCATATTACAAATGCAGAACAGTAGGTGGCAGCAGCGATACAGTGAATTGTAATATCAGTTGCTCAAGATGCTTTATTTGTTACATACACAGTTATACAAGAACGATGTGTAATGAAATGTACCCTGATTCAGTCCTGAGGCTGTGCAATAAGGTTTATATTAAAGGTATATATACAAAGGGTAAGATTAAAGGTAATGAAAATATGTAGAGAAAATATATCCGAATAACATTACACTTTTAGGCAATATCTGTACAATGTGCAACATTACAAATATATGCAGCATCTGTAGAAGGTGCAGTATAATAGAATAGATTATGCATATTTGTGTCGTAATATCCAGTGTGCCGGCTGCTGTAAGTGGCCCTTCTTATGAACAAAAGCTGTGATGGTATGTCCTGATTTGGGAGTCTTATGGCCTGAGGATAGAAGCTCTTCCTGAGCCTCTCTGCTTTTTCCATAATACTCCTGTAGCATTTTCCTGAATTTAGCAGATTGAACAGGCAGTTACTGGGGTGAGACGAGTCTTTGACGATCCTAGCTGCTCTGGTACTGCATCTCCCGGTGTAAATGTCCTGCAGAGACTGTGGATCCGATCTGGTGCAGCCTTCCGCCGTCCGGATCACTCTCTGTAGACCTTTAATGTCCTGGACACAGCTGTTACCAAACCAGGAGGTGATGTTCTGGGTGAAGACACTTTCTTCTTTCCCTAGTCCTGTTCGTGTGCATCAGTGTTCCTTGTTTTTTTTTGTACCAGGCTTGCCAGGGTAGTTACCAAATAATAATAATGTAAGTCTGCTAAAGGTTACTCACTTTTTAAATAACCCAAGAAGAAAAAAGTGGCAGGGACATTTATACAAGTAAAACACGACTGTTCTTCAGTGCGAGCACCAGCATCATTAACAAATATGCTTCCTTACCAAGGTTCAGGTGTCAATTACAGTTTAACACTGTATTTTAATGGGCAGTTACTTTATCTTTTCATAAGTAAAAACATACCACCAAAATATTCGTTATTGTTAAGTAAATATGTTAGAAATATATATTTGGAATGTAATGGAAAGCTGGATTAAGCCTAGATAATTATAAATCTGAGTTTTAACAAACGGGTTTTTATAATATTTTTGAAAAATGCACACAAGTGAGCTTGATGACAAAAATGAAGTATAGGCATATAGGCCTATATACCTTTAGCACAGAGTTTTTCTATCCATTCATCTTCTGACATAGGACGCAGGAAATGTTTGTTTTCATGTTTACTGTAGTAATTATTACCTTTTTATTATATAAGATGTAACAGATTCAATGCCGATATAAACTCTATGACCGCAGAAGTAAAAACAGGCATGATGACAAGAAAAGTTAGTGCCAGGGTGATGGATGTTTTGTATACGGTGTAAAATCAGATGTTTTATTATTTACTTTTCGGAAGTTTGACAAGTAATACATGTGGGTTATTTAATATAACCAAGATAATAATTTTCTGTAATGCTATCTTTTACTCCGTGATAATGTTGAGGTGTTTTGGATGTGCGTTAAGCATTTCATAGGGATATTTATTTATTACTTCTTTGCGGTTCCTCGCAATAAACCATTCGGTTAGCAGTTAGCAGTCGGATAGTGAACTGTGAAACTGCGCTATGGGTATTCCTGAGGTGTGAAGACATGGGTTAGTGTCCCTGTGTACTTGGCACGAAAAGAAAGACTGGAAACTTCCAGATTCAACTGTGAATATCCCTGTACCAGTTATAAACACTGACCAATATCTGACCCAATTTGCAAGAATCCTATAAAAATTCCTTTAAGTCAGGTCAGATCAGGTCAGGGAGCATGCGCTCATGTAGACGTTGCTACATCCTCCACACCGCGAAACTCCTCAGGATCCCGGCCGGTGATCCCCCAGGCAGACACACAGATCAGTTCGACCCGCCGGAAATGGCCATCCATCTGCCGCAGCCAGGTGTTACGTGGGCGTCCCCTAAGCCTGGTCCAGCTGCTTGGGTCCTTAGCAATGAGGATCCTGCGAGCCGGATCACCCTCAGGGAAACGCGTCACATGGCCGTAGTGCCATAAGTGATGCTCCCTCATAATGCAGGTAATGTGCCTAATTCGGGACTCCTCTAGCAATCGCTCATTCAACATCAGTCAACCAGCGGTACCCAAGGATTCCCTTGAAAGGATACAGTACAGAAAGAGTCCAGTTTTCGTCTCAGCTTACTGGACAGCATCCATGTCTCACAGCCATACAGCAAGACAGGGAGCACCAGGACTCTTAAGACATGGACCTTCGTCCTCTTGCAAAGATATCAGGAACACCACACACCCCTTTCCAGTGACCTCATGACCCCCCACGCTCTCCCAATCTGTCTGCTGACTTCATAGGAAGAGTCACCTGAGACATGAATGTCATTGCTGAGGTAAGTAAATCTCTCGACAAGGTTAACAGTCTCGTCGACAGACAGACAAACTCATCAAAAGCAGCTTGATCTTAGAGTCTGGCCAAGTCCAACCTCATTCTTCTAGTAGATCTAAGTAGAATCTTCAGGGTAGCAACAAGTCTGTGGTCAGAATTCACACATTGGGCACTTTCATCGACCCCCCAGTTCTGCAGAAGCCTCCAGCATCTGCCCACGAGGACGTGATTGATCTCCTTCACTGCAACACCAATGTTGGAGTACCAAGTCCAGCAATGCAGCTCAGGGCATTGGAACCAGGATCCAGCGACCCACAGCCCCTGACCTTTTTGCAAAGTCGAGGAACATGGAGCCTCTCTCACCCCAGTCTCTAGATCCATGGTGACCAACACAATCCGCATAGCCAGCCCTGTCAGTGCCTGTCATCACTTTGAAGTCATCCATGACCAGAGGAGTGTCACCTTGTAGGCACCCTTCAACCATTGTGAGAAGTTACAAGTTAAAGTGTCTCCCTCAACAAGACATCACTCACAGTCAGAGCATACACTGAGACAACAGGTGAGACACCCAAGGAGAGCCTTAGCCTGACTCTCATAATACGCTCGTTGAAAGGACTGACATCAGACACCATCGGGAGGAGCCAATCCGCTACAGCAACAGCTGCTCTCTGAGTATGGCAGCCATCAGACTGACCAGACCAAAAGTAGGTATTCCTACCTACAGAGATCTGGTCACTCCCCGGTATGCATACCTCAGAGAGTGCTGCCACCAAAACGCAGAGTTTACGAAGCTGCCCCGACAGCAGGGGAAGATGGTCATCTTACCGGAGAGACAAGATGTTCCACACGACCACCCAGATGGGCCGCCTCAACCTGGGACCCAAGTGCCACCATGCATCAGGCGATGCCTCAGCGCCACACCAGCCTCAATCCCCAACATTTAGCTCTCAGAAGGTTTTGACAATATGACAAATTTTTTAAATATTCTGCTATAAAGTTAGACTGACATTTATATATTTTATAGCTTACGTGACCTTTCTGGGCGAACATATTGGGGTGATCACATTTTGCTATGTCGTGCAAACTGGGCTTGATAGAAAAGTGCAATAGGAGTAATGGCTCCTCAAAACAATTTTAGCTACAATGACAGCTTCTGATATATTTCTATGTGCAGGCTATAGCTGCATATTTGTAGAATATAAATTTTGCCAAAACATACATCAGTAACGGATCTCCGTGGCATTAGCAGGACATGGACCTGACACCACATGTTGGATGAATCATGACTGTTTCTTGCCCTTACATTGCAAAATGATTTCACAACCCATCAACAGCATAAATATGTAGTTTTGTGCAATATAATTTATTTCTCTTCCCTAAGTGATATAAAATGAAAATACGGCACCTTGCAAGAGGCATCCCAATATATTTGAGCTACCTTTCATTTAGAATTTCTAACTAATTCATAATCAAGTGGTAAATATCCATTAAATTTTCACTGAAGTGGCTGAAATGTTGCCATATACTGGAAATAACAGATCATTCCTCCATCATCTGGGCTTGCTGACACAGATGTTATGTATGCATCCATCAGCAAGGCCAGTGAAAGAAATACCGCTACTGGTCCCTGTGTCCCTGGAGCTGGAGTGACTGAGGCTGTGTGGCGAGGACCAGCTAGTGCTAACTAGCTAGCGAGGACCAGCTAGTGCTAACTAGCTAGCGAGGACCAGCTATAGCTAGTTAGCTCGTGGTTGCCAACTTTGTTCAGCTGGCTGGTGTGAGATATTCAGTTTTGCACTCGAGTATTCATACTCATTTACATGTATGTAAGAGTTTTGATTGAACACTACCCCAACACTTTTGATGTAGCTAATTTTATATTATAATCGAATAATATAGATGTGTGGTAAGATTTCTTGTGTGAGCTTGAATATCAGAAAAAGTGAGTGTCACGCCAGATGTATGAAAGTTGGCAACCCTGCTAACTAGCTGGTGAGGACCGGCTACCGCTAACTAGGTAGCTAGTGAGGATTGGCTAATGCTAACTAACTAGCTGGTGAGGATAGGGTGACCAGATAATCCATGTCAGGGAGTAGACTCTAAGCTAGGACAGAAATTGTAAATGACTCACTTCTTTCACTTCAGTTCTTGCTGTGTGCTGATTGGTCAGTCTCCTATAATCATGCATGTGTCACTAATGTTAATGTGAAACAGCTGGATGAATCTTTCAGTCAAGGAAACAAACCAGTCAAAGCACAAGAAGAACTGAACAGTTTAGCTGAGCACAGGAGCCTTTCGGTTTGTAAAACCCGAAGTAGCTCAAAGTGTCCTCCCTGACATGGATTATCTGGTCACCCTAGGTGAGTATCAGCTAGCACAAACTAGCTAGCTGGTGAAGACCGACTAGCGCTTACTGGCTATCTGGCAAGGACCAGCTAATGGTTACTAGCTAATAAGGACCAGCTACCGCTAACTAACTAGCTGGCAAGGACCAGCAACTGCTAACTAGCTAGCTAGCGAGAACCGGCTAGTGCTAGCCATCTCTCCTGAGGCAGCCACCAACTTACAGCCAGGCAAGGGGTGAGACGGTAGGAGACCTGGACCCAAAGAAGCACAGAGGAAACTGGAGACATTGCAGACAAGATGCCAGGTCTGGCCAAGTTTGTGTGCCGATGATCGGGGTCTCCAGCCACCCACTTCCTGCTGTGACGTTATAGGAGCCTCTGATCGCCGAATAATAACAATAAAGACAGCTAGGGTCATACAGTTAAACTGTTTCCTAAAATGTTTTAAGCTACTAATTTCACCTGTCAGCTTTTTTGCATATTTTTAAAAAAACTCTTAGGAAATTGACCTTCTAACGTAACTGTCTTGCATGGAGTTTTAGATGGTTCCTTGAAACTCTTTAAACTCAGACCTTTTCCTTGGTTCTTTACCCTAAATACTTAAGACAAGTGTCTTTCTCTCATGTGAAGGGCATATAGACATAAATCTACTGAGACTGCTTCACGTAAGGGGCTTATAGACCCCCCAGGTGCCCAAAGCAGAAGAAGCAAGCTTGGCTCTGCATCTGCCCTGCCCTCTGGGAAGCTTTACTCAGATGACAAAACCTTGTTTTAGTTTATGATGCCAAACTTAACCGAATGTGATGGATTAATGAGATACTGGGTCTCAAAATCAATGCCAAAGCTAGACATGCAGATGTCTTGAAGGGATGTTTTTCATCTGCGTAAAAGAAGAATGATAGGTAAACATTATCTGATATTATGCAAGTTACAGGTAAGGAAAAGCTAAAATAATTGGGATGTGCTGCTAGAACTCACACAAAACGAACAGGAAGACTGGCCACCCATGAAGCAGCCATCAAACTGTGATTATCAGAAGGCTATTGTCCGTCACCTTTCCTGGAAGTCTTCTCTCCACAGTGATGGTGTCACTTTTTGACAGCCCACGATGGAGCCGTGTCATTTCACAAAAGGGATCCCATCTTCCTGGGTGCCTGTGCTTGCAGCTGCCTGTGGCTTCTTGCCTGACCAGGACAGATGTCCTTCCTGGACTGCACCCTGCTCCTGTGGCCTTCACAGCCTTATTATGGCTTTATTGGGGAGGTGGGGTTACATCTCCTAGTAATAATTTATTAATATAATAAATATATAATATTAATATAATATAATTTATAATAATATTTATGGGCTGCCAAGTGCAAGGGGCTAAGGGTTAAGAATAAGACTTATTTTGCTGTTTTGTGACTTCAGAAATATCCATCCATCCATTTTCCAAACCGCTTATCCTACTGGGTAGCGGGGAGGTCCGGAGCCTATCCCGGAAGCAATGGGCACAAGGCAGGGAACAACCCAGGATGGGGGGCCAGCCAACGCAGTTCTTCAGAAATATTTTAGATATTAATAAGTTATTAAAACCAAGCTCTAAGAACATTTGCAAAAACAAAATACTAAACATAATATAGACTTCCATTACAATATCGAATGAAACATAGAGTGAAAAGTACAATAACAAATCAGTATGAAGGCAGGCAGCATGCAATCTGTGGAATATAACTTCTCCCCGTATCTTTTCCACACCCCTGCTGTGCTTCCTGCTGAATCATTTTGCTATTGACCCTTCCCAGAATCTGTAAGGTCACAACTGTGGGGCCCAGAGGAAAACTGGGGGGTGGGGAGAGCTGTTTGGAGTGGGGGTGGGGTCCCCCTGGCATCTTTGCAAGGAAGAGGTGTCGGGGTGTCAGCCATGATGGAACACGACAGGGTCCTGTCAGCGACACATGGGTCAGAGCTGTATTGGCCTGAGCTCATGTTCCTCCCCTGAGTTCAGGAGGCCAGAGCGCCGTCATTCAGGACAGATGTACTTCCTGTGAGAATGTGCCCCATCAGTGCTGAATCACAGCAGCAGGGCAAATGCATGCATCACTGTCAACTACCTCTAAATAAGCAAAGCAGCTACGTTTATACTGAGATAAACCTTAATCAGCTAAAATCTGACACCATTTCAGCTCAGCACAATTCCCAAATAAACTCCTAAATAGGTGTATTCATTGGAATGTTTGTGTCTCATGTCAGAGAAAAATAGAGCACAATTGGATGGCTATGCAGTGACTAGCATATGCTAAGGCTGTAAGGTTACCAAATTACCGAGTAAGTTGCAGGATCATTACACCTAGCATTTGCTACCTTTTTCTGCCACTGTGTTGGCCTCAGCAGCGTGCTGGTGATATTGTGTGCTGCAGCTGATCATTAAAAGCTGCCATTTTGTTCACGCTAATTTACACGTCTTCACCAATGTTCCTTCTGGCTGTGCTCGAATATTGGTAGTATAAACAGAAACTTTTGACAACCAGCCAGTTAGACGTAGTAAATGCCAGGAGATGCACCCAGATGAATGTTCCCACGTGGAGGTTCTCACTACGCAGAGACAGACAGGTGAATTTGCACTTTTTTCTGCCCTTGTTTAGCTAATTACACCCGCCCTTGCCCAGAAGGGCTGTCTGTAAGTGGGTGTGGGGGGCACCAGCCAGGCCAGCTTGTCTCCTTTTAGGCTTGTGTTCCAGTCCTCTAGCCTCCCCCCACCCCCCCAGCCCTGGGCCCATTCAGCCTCCGTCTGCTGTTTTGTCCTCCGCCCCCCTGCCCTGTGTCTGCACAGCACGCTGCACCCGCGCTTGTTGGTTTTCTCTATTATGTGAAAGTATTTGGACAAGCTAACCTCTGCGGCCTGCCCACCCCTCACCGTGAGCGGCATCGCCCTTCCCAGGCTGCCGAAGCAGCCCCCCCCCCCGTTCTCAGGGCTGTGGCTCGCTCCCTGTGCCCAGACGCCGCCCGCATTCCTTTTCCCAAAGCCAGTGGGAGCAGAGGCCGCCCCAGCCAGCCTCATAACTCATACCTGTCTCGGCGTCTTGGCTGCAGGCGACGGAAACAACCCCCGCATTGTCTGCCTCCTCTGTGTGAGGAAACATGAATGGCTTTTGTTGACCCTGACCATGAACTGGTTGGCCAGTGGTTTCACACCCTCCTGTGTCAGCACTCTGCCCCCCTGCTGGCTGTGTGTAAGCCTAATGAAGGGGGGGATGGGGGCTCTTATTGGTGTAAGGATCTGTGTTGTGCTGTGATGTTGGAACACTGGCGTAAGAGTTTGTGTTTTACATTGTGTTATGCTTTTCCAGGCAGTATAATCAGCTTCTGACAGTCTCCCCAGCTCTTACATGAGAGAAACACTTTAGGAAATCATGGTGCTGTACTGAAATTAACACAAATTTAAATATGTCATTTTAAATAAGCATCAAATTCTTTGAATTTCCCGAGGTCCCCCTGAAGTAGCTGTCGCATGCCGCCCTTCTCGCAGGAGATGGCGTTGGTGGTGTTCTTTGGGGTGGAGTACGTAGTGAGGCTCTGGTCAGCCGGCTGCCGCAGCAAATATGTCGGCGTCTGGGGGCGACTTCGCTTTGCCAGGAAGCCCATCTCCATCATTGGTGAGCAGGCAGCTCGCAGCTAAAGACCCCTCCTTCTTTATTAGAGATGATTCTAGCACTTTGGTAATGTAACATAACCAAAACGCCAAATGCCCACTGTGCTTGGAGTGCCGGTAATACAAGCAGGTTATGTGAATCTCAGCAGGGAACTGACACCCCGTCTCTCTCAGATTTGATTGTAGTCATAGCTTCCATCATGGTGCTGGCAATGGGGTCCAACGGGCAGGTGTTTGCTACGTCGGCTATCAGGTAAGCGTGGCCAGCCGCACGCCTTCAGGAAGACGTACGGTATCTCAGTGCCAGCATTATGACCAGGTGTCTGTTCCAGAGGGATTCGCTTCCTGCAGATCCTGCGCATGCTGCACGTGGACCGGCAGGGCGGCACCTGGCGGCTGCTGGGCTCTGTCCTTTTTATCCATCGCCAGGTCAGTATGAGCCAGACGCACAGGCTGAAGTGCAGGAGTCTCCCTTTGCATGAATACAAAGGAATCAATGCAAGCAGGACCTTACAGGTGAAGAGTCCTGCATGTTGCACGGTCCATTTCAAGTGTAGCAATTGAAATCTATGTAAGAAGAGTGTATAATCAGTTTTAATTATATTATTTAATTTTAAGTGTGCATTTATCCTGCTGGCGTGTTGATCATGGGGAACATTCTCGTTCTAAATCTGCATGCTTTTCTTGACTGCTGTTAGTCATGACTCAGAAGTGAGAGGAAGACTCCAGGCTCATTCTTTATCGGTGCTCTACCATCATCTTATCTTGGTGCGAACCTGAAATAAACATTTTGAGAGGCATGCTCTCTCAGAGGTGTCAGATGAGTTCCTGCATCTACTCATCCCAGCCATATCTACCGCTGATAAATGTCTGCCTGTGATGACTGAGTTGTGGTTCCCAGCTGTGGCACTGAAATTCCCATGACTCCTCACAAGGAGGACATCTTCATCCCAGAGCTCTTCCACTTACAGTTTCTGCTCCCGTTTCAGTACATGAGCCAGTGTTTCTCCATTTCTGTCTCCAGGAGCTGATCACCACTCTCTACATTGGCTTCCTGGGCCTCATCTTCTCCTCCTACTTTGTGTATTTGGCGGAGAAGGACGAGGTGGACAGCAGCGGGAACTCAGAGTTTGGCAGCTACGCCGACGCACTGTGGTGGGGTGTGGTAAGTATCCCCCAGCAGATGTTGTAGTGGCTCTCTCAGCTACGACTGATACCAAATGCTGTTTGTTTGTCTGATCAAAATACTACTGAAGACATGTGTAGGGTACCTCAGTAAAATGTCTGACTTCCAAAGAAGTTTTAAAATGTAACATGAACGTTCCATTTCAGCTCTTTAGTTTATTCTGATCGCAGGGAGTCAGTGTGCACTGAGCACGACGTGATGCTTTCCTTCAGCATTTACTATGCAATGAAACAGCATAGATTCCATCTTCATTTCCTGGCTGCGCCCATGTGATGTTTCAGTAAGAGGCTGCGCTTCTCCTCCCCCCTGACAAATACGACATCACAGACTCGAAGCCCAGATGAACAGGACCACTCTCTCCAATCTGCTGAATCTCTCACACTGATCCTGGGACTCTCCTAAACTGCCCTGGTGTGAGACCACTGGGTGATATCTGCTCTTGGGAAATCAGTGAAAGTTCACAGTTAGATGTTGCCCCCCCCCCACCTGCCTGCCCCCGACCTCTTTGAAAAGACCCCCCTACACACAAAATAAAGTGTGTACAGGAAAGCTGATTCTTGTTGACACAGACAAGCTAGGCTCACGTATGCTTGCAGATGTGTTTGGGAGTTTGTTCAAAGAAAGGACAGGAAGTGAGCCACTGCAGTAAACACACAGCCTTTTCCCTGCCCCTAGGTGACTGTCACCACCATAGGCTATGGAGATAAGGTGCCACAGACCTGGATTGGCAAGACCATTGCATCCTGTTTCTCAGTTTTTGCCATCTCCTTCTTCGCCCTGCCTTCTGTAAGTCACTGTGTTAGGAGATGCTCAGATTGTGCTGTGTGCTTTGTTGCATTCTGCTCCCAGCCGCAATAAGTAGCATCATACAAGCATTTGACCAAGGGTGTTACTCTTATGCTGCTGGTTGGCCCAGTGAGCAATGCTGTGTTCTCACCCTCTAGGGACGTTGGCTCGCTTCCTTCTCCTGTCCTCTTCTGGATTTTGCATGTTCTCCCCATGTTTGTGCATGTTTCCTCTCGCAGTTCAAAAATGTGGGTTTAGGTGAATTGGCGTCTCTAAATTTCCCAAGGAGTCCCCTCTCTGCTGGACCTGGGCTTCCCAGATTAAGTTCCGGGCTGACCATGACATTATACAGCATAAGTAGTTACAGAACTTGGATAGACTCAGGTGGGCCCTTGCACCCTCCATGTAATTTTTCCCGGAGAGCTCCGTGAACCTTTGTGGTCCTTCTCCACAGGGAATCTTGGGTTCTGGCTTTGCTCTGAAGGTCCAGCAGAAACAGAGACAGAAGCACTTCAACAGACAGATCCCGGCAGCTGCCTGTCTCATACAGGTAATGCCCACTGCTCAGTGGCATATACTGCCTTTTATGCATCATCCTCATTATTATCACCCCAACACGCTGATTTACCTGACCTGTCCTCCATCAGACTTCGTGGAGATGTTTTGCCTTGCAGAACTCTAACTCGGCAACCTACAAGATTTTTGTGGGCAAGAGGTTACCAAGCAACACATACATACAGTCCAGCGCCAAGTCCAAGATGATGGTATGCATGCGTGACACCCCTGCAGCCTGCAGCTCTGCGGATGTATTGTTAAATAACTTTACCCCAGACACCGTACAGTTGTTTTTGTCATCGCCGTGTCAGCTAATGACAGCATATTTGCATACATGTCACACTGCCGTCTTCCTTTGTGCGTCCGCATCAATAGACTGTGTGTGCCTGACTCTCTTTTGTATATTGCCTGGAACAGTTAAAGATGGGGAGGAAACCCAAGACTGAGAAGGACAATGGGTCTAACTCCCTCAATGTTCCCAATATCACGTTTGAGCCGGTGTCTGAAGACTGCGGGCAGTGTTCCTCTGACACCCATTCTGGTAGGAAGCCCCACCTGGCTGATAGTCGGCCGTTCGGCCCTATTCTGCAATAAAACTAGCCATTCTGGCTACAGGTTTTTAATCTGTCTGTAATCTATAAATGTTTCTGAGTAGTCAAAACTATTTTGGTTAAGTGTTATTTGCAAGCACCATAGGGCCCGGCATACAGTTTCCGAAAAAATTAAGAGACCGCAGCATAATTCTTTTGTTTCATTCATTACTGAATTTAGGGGTGTGCATCTGTGAATAATATATGTATTTTTGCAAACCGCAGCCTGGTTCTTCTCTGTTTCTCATTAATGAAGGGCTTTATGGGACTTTAGTCCTGCTTCTAGGATCTTGATACAAACTGTCCTAGCAGTGCATCTCACACCTGCACTAAATGTTTCCCGTTCCTTTGGAAGGTCACTTGATGTCATCCTGTGTCTCATGAGAAACTGTTCGATAATTTAACAGTCATCTCTGCCCTTTACCTGGCTGGTTTCTGGTCATTCCCAGTGTCTCCTACATCACTTTGATTTTGTATACTGATGGCTTAGAAATTATGAACCTGGAAGCAACCTGCTGCTCAATGTAGCCTCCTGCCAGCAAAACCACGATTAAACCAAGATTTTAAAATGCACATTTGTTTAAAAATATAGAGTGGTCTCTTCAGTTTTTTTGTGGTTGTATGTGCACACACACCAAGGGGGGGCCTTACTCTGCAGTCTTAGCCCAGGATTGGTGTGGTGGTCACCACACAGAAAAGTTTATAAAAATAGTTACTTTCTTAAAATACAAATACACAAAAGACCAAACAATGGGACCAGAACTGAACAGCTACGGACGCCATCAGCACAATCAGCACTTAAGCAATATGTGAAAAGCCAATGAAATGTTCTTTCTTGTTGAAGTTGTACTTGCCCAAAGCATGCAGCCATGAATAATTAAATGCCACATGTGCACACAAGTTCGAACACTTTAGACTTTGTGTGAGCTCCTGTTTTTCACTTGCCTTTTTTCACCTGTCCTGTGACGTTGTGACTGCCAACGCCCAGCTGAATCCCAAGGCCTGAGATTACGTGGTGAGCTCACGCCGGTATCCTTTTCTGCACCCATCCTGTCCTCTCACCCAGCTCTGCTGTCTCCCTGTCTCTGGGGGGTTTTCTCAGCCTTTGGCTGTAAGGCTAATACCCTTGTTCTCTATGTGTGAGTGTTCTGTCCTTGCAGTAAACCAAGCGCTCACCATAATTCTGTGTCTCTTCAGGCCGCCAGCAGTCCTGGACGTCAGTCTCCTCTTTCTGTGTCCCACAAGAAACAGGCAAGAAATTGCATTTGCCCGCTTGGGTGCAGATATAATTGTTGTTATGCAGCTGGTATATAACGGTGTGCCTATACCGTGTTCCCACAGTGAGGAAGACTGCTCCTCCGCCTCTGTGGCATGACAGCAGTGTTGACGATGAGCTGGATCTGGACTCCGAGCGAGACAGTCGGGTTACCCCCATCATGCACACTTCGCAGTGAGTCCGCCGCCCGACCGGATCTGTGTGGATACCAAATGCTCCACTGAGTGCAGTGTACTGTCAGTGACCGCCCTGCTCCTCATGACGGAGCGAGAACCATCACTGACCCAAGAACACAGTCAGATCTGTCTTAATAAGTTGTTTTTCCCCACATTTAAAATTATTTGGGGGGGAGACAGCATGGTGGTGCAGTGGTTGGCACTGTTGCCTCACACCTCTGGGCTCAGGGTTTGAATCTCCCCCATGGTTCCATGTGTGTAGAGTTTGCATGTTCTCCCTGTGTTGTCATGGGGTTCCCCCCCCCCCACAGTCCAGAAACATGTTCAGGCTAATTACCAAATTGCCCATAGGGGTGCATGTGTTAGTGACTGTTGTGTGAGTTTGCCCTGTGATGACTGGGCGCCCCATCCTTTGCTTGTTCCAGCCTTGCACCCATAGCTTCTGGATAGACTCTGAACCTCCCACAACCTTGAATAGTACAAGGGGATACAGAAAATGGATGGGAAAATTAACAGGGTGATGCTCATTCTGTTCTGCTGCAGGATGAAGCGGCTCAGATGTGGACATAGGTGAAAAGCTTTTGTCCAGAAAGTACAAACCCAGACTAAGGTGTTGTGTCAGTCAACCAGTGGAGTCCTCTGTAACTGTAACTCTTTATGTTCAACTGCTTGGTTGAAACTAGATCACGGTTTGGATTTGTACTTTCTGGACCTGAACTTTCCACCTCTGGAGCTGGAACTTACAGCAGCATTTGAGTTAAAATGATCCTCTGAAAATGTGGGCAGCCAATTCCTCGAGGTCTGTGAGGTCAGCAGTTCTAAGCAGGTCTGGAGCTGCTCTATGCCAATGACCCGTGGAATCCTGGGATTTTTGGGATGCGTCTGGGGGGAATGAAACCGGTTAACTTGCAGATTGCATGCAGCAGTGTCTTCACCGTGAGCAGTGTGCCCCATTGGGAGCTGAACATGTGGAACCGATGCTATAGATTAGCTAAGCAAAAAATGGCCAGTCTGTTCTGGCGGCAGACATCAGGCCTGTTAGTGAGGTAAGGAAGACACACAGCAGCAGTCTGCAGGACTCTCCAGCTGGACAGGATGTGAATTCGGTATACACCTATGTACCCATCTGAGCAGTGAATAAATTGTACCACTAGGGGGGAGTGTTGCTGTGTTCTTATTTGTGACTAGCACATCAGTTATCTGCAGTATTTTTTTTCACTCTTTTGCCATTGTTTTCAGTATTGCAGATTAATAGTTGTGCTATAATTCCTGGTTAATTTACTAGGAGTTATTCTAGTGAACTGTAATTTTATGAGGCTTTGCACTGGAAATGTGCAGTTGAGATTAATTAACTGCAGTCTCTGAGAGCAGATTTCCTTGGTCCAACACACCATTGTTTGGTTATGTAGATTATTTATAAAAGCAACAAGAAAAAGTCATTGCTGTGGTACAAATCAGAGGTGGAAAAGGGCCATTTGGAGAACAGCCAGGTCAGTGTTTCAGCTGCATGTTTGCCCTGGTCATTAATCCTTCAGGCAACTCCCGCTTGCAGCCAACGCTGTACTTAACTCAGCCCCCTGCGGACCACTGCCGCTGAGCCTGGGAGCCGGGAACAGGGTGTATGGGTCATGTGACAGCCTAAGGGAAGCATCCAGTGACTGTTTAACCAGGCAGATCTGGGGCGGGCCTCCTGGTTAATGTGAGGTATGAGAACTGCACTTGTCTAAGAAGCAGGACTTTCTGCTTGCCTTCAGTGGAGATGTTCAGGTCTCATATTGAAATGTTTATTCAGAGCTTAATACCGTTTGTGTGTAACTGCGTTACGAGAGAGATCACTTTAGATAAAATTTTAGCCTTTTTTTCTGAGAAATGTGTAAAAGCACAGGGAAACTTCAGAGGAAAAACTGCTCTGCAGGCATTGTCCTCAATTTCCATGCTGGCTATGCTGAGCAGACAGCCGTGCGCTGGTGGCAGAGGATAGTGTGGGGGTTGTGATGCCATGATAGCATAGAGAGAGCAGGGCAAAGAAACTCACAGACTGAGTGGAGTGTACGGCCAGTGAGGAGTGACAGAGCATTGGCCAAACACACACTGAGTGGAGTGTACTGTCAGTGACCGGTGACAGAGCATTGGGCAAACACACACTGATTGGAGTGTACGGCCAGAGAGGAGTGACAGAGCATTGGCCAAACACACACTGAGTAGAGTGTACTGTCAGTGAGGTGTGACAGAGCATTGGCCAAACACGCACTGAGTGGAGTGTACTGTCAGTGAGATGTGACAGAGCATTGGCCAAACACGCACTGAGTAGAGTGTACTGTCAGTGAGGTGTGACAGAGCATTGGCCAAACACACACTGAGTAGAGTGTACTGTCAGTGAGGTGTGACAGAGCATTGGCCAAACACACACTGAGTAGAGTGTACTGCCAGTGGCGGGTGACAGAGCATTGGCCAAACACGCACTGAGTGGAGTGTACTGTCAGTGAGGTGTGACAGAGCATTGGCCAAACACACACTGAGTAGAGTGTACTGTCAGTGAGGTGTGACAGAGCATTGGCCAAACACACACTGAGTAGAGTGTACTGCCAGTGGCGGGTGACAGAGCATTGGGCAAACACACACTGAGAAGAGTGTACTGCCAGTGACGGGTGACAGAGCATTGGCCAAACACACACTGAGTAGAGTGTACTGTCAGTGAGGTGTGACAGAGCATTGGCCAAACACGCACTGAGTAGAGTGTACTGCCGGTGACGGGTGACAGAGCATTGGGCAAACACACACTGAGTGGAGTGTACTGCCAGTGAGGTGTGACAGGGCCTGGGCAAACACACACTGAGTGGAGTGTACTGCCAGTGAGGTGTGACAGGGCCTGGGCAAACACACACTGAGTGGAGTGTACTGCCAGTGAGGTGTGACAGGGCCTGGGCAAACACACACTGAGTGGAGTGTACTGCCAGTGACCGGTGACAGAGCATTGGGCAAACACACTGAGTAGAGTGTACTGCCGGTGACGGGTGACAGAGCATTGGGCAAACACACACTGAGTGGACTGTACTGCCAGTGACGGGTGACAGAGCATTGGGCAAACACAGACTGAGTAGAGTGTACTCCCAGTGACAGGTGGCAGAGCATTGGGCAAACACACACTGAGTGGAGTGTACTGTCAGTGAGGTGTGACAGAGCACAGGGCAAACACATTCCAAGTGGAGTGTACGGCCGGTGAGGAGTGACAGAGCATTGGGCAAAGACACACTGAGTGGAGCGTACTGTCAGTGAGGGGTGACAGAGTACAGGGCAAAGACACACTGGATGGAGTGTACTGCCAGTGAGGGGTGACAGAGCCTGGGATACACAGATTCCACATTTAGTACATTTTATATTATGGTAGATAGAAGGAAAGTTGAAACTCATTATAGAATTAGTTGTTTGCCATGTGTTTTTTACCATATATATATATATGTGTGTGTGTGTGTGTGTGTGTGTGTGTGTGTGTGTGTTTTAATTAGATGATTTTACACAGTATTTTTATAAGAAATGTTAAATATAACCTGGACCCAGTCCTGGCTCATGCCCGTAGCTTACGTGATAGGCTCCGGACCCCCCGCAACCCAGAAGGATAAGCGGCTAATTATATAATGTGTCTGATTTCATGTTTAATTCATAGCCAGATGTTAGGATTCCTCTTGCATGATTCTTGCTCCTTGCAGTCCAGGTCTGGCTGTTTGCCTTCAGAGGGGTCAGATGCTCCCACCATTGTTCCACTGTTGGCAAAACTGATTTGTGTCTCAAATATACACCTGGGTAGTTAATGATCCCCTGCAGCTCACAGTGCCCCCCTCCCCCCCGCCCCCTCCTCGAGTGTGTTACTCCACTCACCATGTGAAGTTTAATAAGCACTATACAGGAATAACACACAATCCGGATGGTGGTGAAAGACTACTTGTCAACATAAGAGTAATAATTCAGGGGTCAAAACAATTCAGAGTAAGTGATCTGGTCTGTGAGTGAGTTTATTTATTAGTGACTGTGCCTCATCGGAATGTTATTCTGTTCTTGTCTTGGTGTAATTTCAGTGTACTAAACATACAGTTTTCTGCAACTTAAAAAATCAGATAGTTATTCTTACTTTTAAAGTACTGTTCACTGCCAGGGTTGCATTACAGTCGTGTCTAGTCATGCATTATGATCATGTGTTTGAAGAGCAGGGCCTCCAGCTGGCAGCTGTGTGCGTCTGAGCGTATGCCTGTGCATCAGCCAGTCAGGTGTCAGCCTGGCGGGAGTCAATACTAACATTTTAATTGTGCGTCCTTAAACTCCTCGCCCCGTCAAAAAAACGAAAGAAAGCAAGATAGAAGCTCTCTCTGGTGACAGCCCCCCCCCCCCCCCCCCCAATGTCCCCTCTGCCACCGCGACTGTCTCTCTCTCCCTGCTTTTTATATCTGCCCTGACCCCTGACCCCTGACCCTGGCCTGTTGATTCAAGAGGTAGAAAGAGGCAGAATGTGCTCCTCATGTCTGCAGCTGAAATGGCTTTACAGCCTGGGGGTGGGGGGAGAGATTGCAAGACAATGCTGCAACTGCGACTCTTAAGTCCACTTCTTTCAGCCTCCCCCACCAAACACACACACACACACACTCATATAAACACACACACTCTCATACACACACACACACACCACACACACGTAGGGTATACCTATCCTTATGGGGCCCGCTCATTCACTTCTATGGGAAAAATGCTAACACTAACTATGACAACTTTAACCCCCACCCTGCCCTAACCTTAACCATAAGTAACCAAGCAAAATACAAGAGTTTTTGCATTTTTAACTTTTTCATAGCAGTCACCGATTTTTATAAAATAGAGTTTTCCCTTATGGGGACCAGGAAACCGGTCCCCATAAGGGAAAAAAAAAACGGATATTTATCAAGTTATGGGGACATTGTGTCCCCATAAGGATAGGTATACCCGCTCGCATACACATACATGCACACGCACGCACACACACAAACACACTCACGCACACACACACACTCACACACACACACACACAAACACAGTCACACACGCACGCATACTCACACACACTCACGCACACACACTACATGTTGTTTTCTCTTTTTAGCTTAGGCAGGTCTGCACCAGGGTTACACTGCTGTAAACAATGACCCAGCTAAGTCCATGAACGTGAAAGGTTGTGTAGCTATGCATACATTTGCCACTTAAAGGGGAGTGATAGCACTATCGCTGACATCAAATACATTTTTATTTGTTATTGTAGCTTAATTTTCATCACCTAAATATTTGCTGTTAAAATTACAGAGTGTAACTTACAGCACAGACTTGAACGTGCAGCTTGTTTTCACTTGGTGAACAACTAAGTATTTCCGTAAAGTGGTGTCCAGCTTTGGCCTACAAGCCGAAAGGCAAATGTGCAGGTCCTTTGTAGTTCAGGTGCGAAAGCATCATCTCCACGCTTCTGCGCTAAATGTCAGCCCAGTCAGCGGTTATTTGTTGTTACCTGCTATGACAGCTGAGATACGAAGCATTATAAACATGCAAGCAGCGCTTGTAACCTCCCTGTCGACCGCGAGGTGTCCTGTGGCATAGACGTGAAGCCATTGGCTAGAAGGGCTAATTTATACAGAGAAAACACAGGGAGGCTTCCACCAGAGGGACAGTGCTGGCCAGGGAGAGTCGTCATCCTGCAGCAGAGACAAAGGACCATTGTGCCCAGTCCCATACACGCTGACAATGGCCTGATTGAAAAGCGGCTTTAGCACTGGGCTGCTGGGAGGTGGACAGAGAGAGGGGCTCCTGTCTGAAAAGCAATCACTGTGCAGGTGCCAAGGCTGACTATGCTTTTTATAAGGGGTCATGCTTTGATGGAAGGTCAGAAGCAAGAACAAAGCCAATATATCGGTGTAATTTTGAAATTTGAAATTGGCTTGCTTTTTGTGTTGACCAAAGCATCTCATCTGCGCTGTGTTCCGTGTTCTGGGTTACTAGATGAGACGAGGCCTCCCTGAACCACATGCTGATACCACTGCTGGAGTTAATAACACAGGCTTTGGTTTTGAAGGTCTTTTTCATGCAACAGATGTGCCTTCAGGATGTGTTTGATGGCAAGCAAATCAGAAGCTTGTCTAGCTTTTTAACCGACTAAGTCCTGTACATGGATATATTCGCTCCTTTTGTCATATTTCACTTGTCTTCATTTTCCCCTTTGTTCCCTTTCAATACTCATTGGAGTGCTTATTTGAGCTACATAAGACATCACTAATCTCCAAGAAGAACAGGTGTTTTTGACAGTCTGACTATTTTGTGGGGAAAATGTTGTCTCTTTTGGCAGCCAATGGAGCGTGCAAATTAGCAGTGTGCATGTAGCATGGGGGCGGGCACATAGGAGGCTTCTCTGACGGCCTGTGTTAACGCAGAGGCCTGCAGCCAGGAGTGTGAGTGCCAGCACTTTTATTTGACCTGATGAGCTTCCCTTTCTTTGTGACAGTAATTCTGTTTAGTTACAGTGTGTCAGGGTTAATAAGGCTCATGAAGCGTGAACCAGCCGTGACGAGAAAGGCGGCTGCTGAGGCTCTGCGGCCCACTGGGGCCCGATGGTGGAATTCCCTCAAGTCTGCTTCACTGGGTCCGGGGCTCAGGCACTGAGCTCTGTCGTCATCCCTATGTAACAGCCACTACAGGCCCAAACACCTCAGCCTGAACTTGCTGACCCAAACCCGCCTGCCTGAACCCGCCAGCTCCAACTGCCTGCCTGAACCTACCGACCTGAACTGGCTGGCCCGAACCTGCCACCCTGAACCTGCCTGCCCGAACCCGCCTGCCTGAACCTGTGTGCCTGAACCCGCCAGCCCCAACTGCCTGCCTGAACCCACTGGCCTGAACTGGCTGGCCCGAACCTGCCAACCTGAACCTGCCGGCCCGAACCTGCCAACCTGAACCTGCCGGCCCGAACCTGCCAACCTGAACCCGCCTGCCCGAACCCGCCTGCCTTAACCCGCCTGCCTGAACCCGCCTGCCCAAACCCGCCGGCCCGAACCCGCCTGCCCGAACCCGCCTGCCTGAACCTGCCGGCCTGAATCCGCTGTGTGCTGTGCAGTGTGACGGTCATCCAACATGGCAGGTAGCGATTGTGAGCAGTTTAGCTGTGCCTTTGATATGCTGTTGTGTGGAGACACGCACATGGATGGTGGGGGGGGGGGGGGGGGGGGGGTTAATGAAGATATTTCAAAGGCTAGGGCTCTGACTGTGATGGTGAGGATGAAAAGGACAGGCTGTGAGTGACGGGCCAGTGAGGGGGAGTGCCAGTGAGGGGGAGTGCCAGTGAGGGGGAGTGCCAGTGAGGGGGAGTGCCAGGCACCTCTCAGCCCAATGGAAACTCGTGGTTCCTGTCTGGTTCTCTTGGTAGATAAATGCCTGTCAGTGTCCGTGGCATCTTAAGATAAAATGGCGACATGGCCAGAATAGAAAATAGGTTGTATATTAAAAGAAAGTAACAGCTAGTGGCGTCTTGACCTCTGAGTTTAAGCCTTTAATACTGGACACATGTGCAGTAAATTTGCACCTTTGAGGTGAGTCATAACCCACAAAGTAGGTGTTTCTATGAGTAGGTGTGTCCAGACCTTTTACTGGTACTGATGGTTATCTGAAACAGCCCTCATTTAAAGATTAGGTCTGATTGCTCGATACCCTATTTTTAAATCTATATATATTTATACTATTTATTTACTTTTCTTTTAAAGCACTTTGTGCACTCTGGCTTGAAGTGTGTGTGTCTATAAACAAAGTTTATTGTTAGAATGGGTGCGTGCATCAGTGGTGCTGGGTCCGCATTGTTTTTGTCGTCTATGGTCAGCAGTCTGGAGTGAGATTTTCAAGTCGAGACAAGTCTGCGCACATATTTACATGTATGTAACAGTTTTGATTTGTACGAAAAATAACTTTATACAGTCGTTAAATAACGTAAACTTTTACGAACATGAAGTGACCAATAAACTATGTCTATTTATCTAACATTTTATAAACTTTTCAGCTTTACGATTTCGGAACAGAGCAGCCGCTCTGTTAGGAACATTACGGCTTTTTGGTTGAGCGTTGGATTCGCTGCTGTTATTAACACTAACGGCACATTAGCGCTAATAAAAGGGCTGCATACGCCGAAGGACGTCTCACTTGGAGGTTAAAGGAGTTTAACATTCATTGGTATGGGACACGGGCGGTTTTAGTGTTAACTGGGTAATTGTGCTTTTTACCATGCAGCTTGCATGAAGACAGCGGCGCATATATATGCTGATTTAGCGAACGTTTGACTTTTTAATTTGATTAATGTGTGTGTGTGTGTGTGTGTGTGTGTGTGTGTGTGTCTGTTGGTGTTACCAGTTGAGTGCAAATCCATATTGTGTCGCACAATCACACTGGTAATGACTGTGCCATCGGTGTGCTGCCCACCCCTAAGATGTAATACTGAACAGCTTTCAAAAATGTGGTACCACATTTTCAGTACTGGCATCCAGTGCAACACTAGTCTGCACAAACTCTAAGATATTTGGGACTATTTTCTTCTTATGCATATATGTGTCATCGTGAGCAAAACCAATAATAAGCCAAAATAATAAGAATATTTATCATGAATTCCATTCTGTCATCCAGTAACGTGCTTCTTTCTGTTCTTTTTTTTCAACACAATAAAAAGTGGCAGAGTGATGATGAAATCGTACTCGGGCCAGGATCGTTAAGTACGATGTGGAGTGCAGACCAGTGGGGGAGGGGGGCGAGGGGGCAACTGTTGGGCACGGTACAAGGCAGTCGGGCCAAGTGTGAGTACGCCCTTAGATTTCCATGTGAAAAGGGTCAGGGTAAGATCTGCTTCATTGAGAACATCAGCTGTCCATTTCACAGAGGTTTTATTTCTTTATTTAAGGTCCAGTGCTGGGATTCTATACCTTCACAGAACAATCTGTATTTTTAAGACAAGACCTTGACAGAACCCAGAAAGTATAAAACTCTTCTGTGTCTCTCTTTCCAGCAATAAAGTTTTGCCATTGTTGTGACGCTTTGAATTTCCCGTACTGCTAACTGGCTCCCATATCAGCAGCGCTATCAGCAGGCCTGTAATCAGAGCTGGAGATACAGCAAACACATTCATTGTTTTCCTAAACACGCTGTCAGCCAGAACTCTGGGTACAGTGGGCTGGTGTTAGGTCCATTGTTTCCCAAACAGCTATTTTGGGCTGGGCAGAGAGAAAGTGAGCGAGCGCCTCTTTGATGTCCCGGGTGCAGTGTTGATTGCGGGATCAGCGTCGCTATTTCCTGTCCCGTCACGATCTTTGATCTTGTCATGACTACGACGTTTGTTTTCTTGGTGTCCAGATGTCTGGCTGGGCTCCCACACACGCATGCACACGCACACATGCATGTAAGCCAGCTGTCCAGATCCCCACTCACGTCTCCCCCCAGTGTAACCTGGCGCCAGGACACATCACAGAAGCCTTTTCATGGGAAGCTCCAGACAAAAGGAGCACCTGTGGCCGCTGAACTGAGCCAACAGACAGGGAGGCTAGCAGCCCTGGGTGAAGCCAGGTGCAGGTGCCTCTATGCAGCCATGTGGGAGACTGGCTGAGGGCCAGCAGTGGGCCTGAGAGACTCATCGTGGCCCCAAGATGGAGCTGCCAGCATTCCTCACCGTGTATTCAGGCAGAAGAGCTGAAGGATGGTGCTGGGTGAAACTAGCGCTGCTGAGAGCTGCTGGGTGTTGCAGGGTGCTGTTGGGCACTGCTGCCTGTTGTGGAGATTCTGTTGGGGGCTGATGGGAGCTGTTGGGCACTCCTGGAAGTTGCTGGGCGCGTTGGGAGCTGCTGGGCACTGCTAGGCACTGTTGGGAGTTGCTGGGTGTTTCTGGGCGCTTCAGGGAGCTGCTGTGAACTTTCACAGGTGCTGGCTGTGCAGGCTGGCTGTCCTGGGTGGGCCATTGGACCCTCCATTTCCTCTCCACATCTGAGTGTTTTCCTCCTCTTTCTCACTGTCCTCATCTATGCCGCGGCCCCCGCTGGCAGCGCTGAGGAATAATGTCCCTAGAAATATTACGGGGGACAATGGAGCTTATTCACAGAAGCTACCATGAGTTTTTGTGGGCTTGTAGTAGCCCCCGCCCCCCCATCCGTTACCCCAATGACACGTATTCTTTGGCCCAGAGCAGCAGCGGGGGCTCCCAGGTCGCCTAGCGACTATCATGGAGTAGCAGTGCTGCTCTGCATTGTCTCTCCACCCTTTTTTCAAGCCCCCGACCCTCTCCTGAGCCTGTGCAGAGGAACAGCTTTTGTTTGTCTCCGCTGAATCCAGAAGCTCCGGCCTTTAGCCATCTCTTGCGCTTTTCCCAATTAGCCTGGCGGCAGGCAGTGGAAGCCCAGGTGCACCTTCTGTGTGACACATCACAGCCCAGACGCTGTCAATTGGGGAACGGAACCAGATGTGGCTCTGCGAGTGGCCCGATCTGCATTGAGCTGGCACCTGACAGTACCCTCGGCAGGGACCACCCAGCTGGACAGGCAGGGGCTACCGTTTGGCACGGTCTGCGTGCGCAGTGTTGGCCTGTACAGGCCCTCCACACAGCGGGGGTGGGGGGGGGGGGAATAGGAGCTGCCTGAGAGAGTCTGGGCTGTTACCCCCCCCCAAGCTGCATGTAGTCTGTTTTGTAAGGGAATTCACACTTATATTTACATCAGTACAGCACCAGTACAGCCAAACTATTCAGTGTTTTCCCATGCATTGTGCCCAGTGTTACCCCGTGAGCAAGTGGATGGATGGATGGATGGATGGATGGATAACTGTGTGGCAAGAATTTTTATAACAGATGGGTCTGCTGGATGGTAAAACGGCAGAATATTTTGTTCTTTAATAGAAAGTAGGGGACCACAGGAAGGCAGCTTTGGCATAATATCTGGCTGATATCGGCTGTTTTATAAGATCTCACTCAATCAGTGATTAAGATATTTGACTCTAGATCCAAAGAGGAAGAGCTCGAGTGGCACTCTGAATGCAGTTAGTGTGGGGTGATTACTTTCCATCACACCTCTACCAAAGCACCCGCTGGGAGCCCGCCACCGTATCTGGGGAATAAATGCAACTCATTTTTGAACAACTTGTACACTGAACATGGAAGTCGAACATGAAAGTTTAAATCAAGTCAGTAGCACCTTGGTCTGTGGTGAATGTTAATGAATGAATAATTAAGAAGCTGACAGGTGAAAGTCGGAGGTTGCATGCGGGTGTGAAAGCTAGAGTTACTGAGTAGCACGTTCCCCAACTTACTACCTGCTAATGAGAAGCTTCTCGCTGTCACAAGCTGAAACTGCCAGCAGAGCTGTCCAACAGCTGGGCCGGGCTGCGGTAGGGGCTGTGCTCTGCAGGCAGGCAGGCAGCAGAGCTGTCCAGCAGCTGGGCCGGGCTGCAGTAGGGGCTGTGCTCTGCAGGCAGGCAGGCAGCAGAGCTGTCCAGCAGCTGGGCCAGACTGCGATAGGGGCTGTGTTCTGCAAGCAGACAGACAAGCAGGCAGCGGAGCTGTCTAGCTGCTGGGCCGGGCTGCGGTAGGGGCTGTGCTCTGCAGGCAGGAAATGCCACAGACAGGTAGGCAGGCTGCAGTAGGGGCTGTGCCCTGCAGACAGACAGGCAGGCAGCGGAGCTGTCCTGTAGCTGGGACGGGCTGCGGAAGAGGCTGTGTTCTGTAGGCAAGAAATGCCACAGGCAGGCAGTGGAGCTGTCCTGCAGCTGGGCCAGGCTGCAGTAGGGGCTGTGGTCTGCAGGCAGGCAGGAAGGCAGACAGTGTGCCAGAATGGCAGACACACAGTTAGGCAGGCTGGCAGGCAGATGCAGACAGACAGACTGGCAGGCAGCGTACCAGGCTGCCAGCAGACAGACAGCCAGACAGAAAGGCAAGCAGACAGACAGACGTTCAGACAGACTAGCAGGCAGGCAGCGTGCCAGGCTGACGAGCAGATGGTGACCCACAGGGGTCATGGGACCTCTCAGCAGCGCCAAGCCCAGGCTGGGAAAGGAAGCATTGCTACAGCCGCAGACAGATGGGTCTATTCCCATATACCCCCCCCCCCCCACCGCCACTTGACTCAAACACACTCCATCGGAATTCCAAATGTTCAAGAGAGCCAGGATGTAATCACAGAAAGTGCTACAGAAAATGACGACCCTCCTCCCACTGTCTTTGTGCTAACAAGCCATTTGCTGTCCCTGGCATCTGTCAGCCCATCAGCATAGCGTCATCTCATATGTCGCTGGTGTCTTTCAGAAGATCTAGCCATTTGGGAACAGAATAATGTGTTATCCGTCATTGTTGTTAATGTGGAGAATGTAGAGCATTATGTACGGACTTGTGTTGCTCGTCATACAGTTGATCGCTTTACACTGCTCCCCCCACTTTTTAATCAGCAGCGGGGTACAATATCTGTCAGGTTTGGAGACTCCTTAAGAAAACCAGTACCCACTGGGATGTAAACGGACCTGGAAGTGATACAGCTGTCCGGCGCTGCGGGATCGCTGTGATAATTTCCACAAAATTGCCTGGACATTGTGAGGAGGATTTTTTTTTCTAGGCACACCACATATGGTAATATAGGCCTAACCCCCTGACCCAGATGCAATAAAATGCAATTTATCAGAATGCTGAGTGACATGCATACAAAGGCGATTTAATGGTGGGGGTGAGGAGGGTCGGGGGCTGGGGCAGCACTGAGAAGGGGGTTAATTGGATGCAGCCTCAGCTTGTCGGGCCGTGGTGATGCATGACATTACGCCGTCACACACACCTGCATGGGGAGTGAAGCGTTCGCACGGGGCTGCGCCCCCCCCCCCCCCCCCCCCCCCCCCGGTAGCTGGGTCAGGCTGCAGGCCAAAAGCCGCGTAATATTCATTTAGGGAGGGTGTGAAAAAAGTAGCCTAGGGACGTAAGTGTGAGCAGGAAGCACACTGCTGCGGGGGCTTACAGTGTTTAACACCCCCCCCCACAGGAGCAGCTGGGGACTGCCAGCTTGATGCCATGGTTTGCTTTAGCTGCATCACTTGCCTTTTTAACCGGTTATACGGCTGATGTTGCTGCAGTAATCGTCCTTGTGGGGACTTCAGCTAGGACATCCTTGTGGGACACCATGTTCTCAGCCCCCTCACTACCTGCTCTAACCAAAAGCCCTCACCCGCCTGGTGGAACCTGAATGATCAATATTAGGTTAATTTTGGCAAGAATATCTTTTCTAAATATATTAATGTTAGTCAACACAGGCCATGTCATGAAAGCCTGTGTCACAAGCTAATTGCTGGCATCTAGGCATCCTATTAATCAGGGTCCTCACCAGCCCTGGGTGGGCAGCTCAGATACCGAGCTCACAGGACGCCTGGCCTTCCCCACTCCAGAAACTTCTTTCCTTACACCCCAGAGAGTGTGTACACTGGAATCCACCTGCCCCTGAAGTCTATTAGCTTGTTTTTCAGCCAGTGAAGAATACAACAACTTGAAGGTTTCCCCTATCCTTTTGATTCTGTAGAAGCAGAAAACTCCATTTTTATGTCACCAATACTTGTCTATTACATGTCGGCCTTTTTTTTTTGGCATCCCATGAGTCAGTGTGCTGTGCGGCAGCCAGCGTGCAGGAGTCAGTGTGCTGTGCGTCAGCCAGCGTGCAGGAGTCAGTGTGCTGTGCGTCAGCCAGCGTGCAGGAGTCAGTGTGCCGATTTGGTTATGAGTCAGGCAATTTGCCTGAACCAGCTGCAGAATTAGTGGCTTCTTGTTCGGAAAACAGGCCAGAGAGCTAGAGGCACTGGAGGCTCCGTACTTCTCCCCTCTCACACGAAGTGTTGCAGCAGCCTGGCCACAGAGGAGCGATGCTCCTTTGATGTGGAGCTATCCAGCCATGCAGCTGGACTGGCACAGCAACCACAAAGAGCCAGAGAGCTTCCTGCTGAAATTAATGAAGCCGTCAGAGGCTCCGCCAGACAGGGCATCTGCATTATCATGTGCACAATGACCCCTGTTATGGAGCGACAATAAAACGGCATATGGTGAGCAAAGTGGTCCATGTCCTGATGGGGGGAGGAAGGACGGCCCAGCGCTGACAGAGCTGGGGGCGCAGCGTGTGGTCGTGCTGCGCGGCTGTGCTGCGCGGCTGTGCTGCGCGGCTGTGCTGCGTGTCAGCGATGCGCTCCACTGAGCTCTCCTCTTGTTATACTGATGGAAATGAGCTGCATTAAACAACGTTAACCATAACACACCCTTCAAGGGAAGTGTGGTCCTGCTCCAGTTAACCGCAGTCCATTAAGGAATCTCTGTGCTGATAATTCCTTTTGCTTACTTAAATGCTAGAAACACAAAAGTGTCTGTGTGCTTCTGCAGAGGTTCTGCTTTGGCCACCAGCTGCAGAGCAGCGATTGAGCGAGCACCTGATGTGTCATGCAGATGGGATGAGCTGCAGGTCACTGGTTTTCATAATCACTTGAGAGGCAGAAATTCGAGCGTGTTTTCCCCCTTTCTGTCACACACCTGTGCAAACACACTGTTTGTTGCAGATCTAAACCCCTCCCCCTCCAGCAGCCCATGCACAGATGTGCCCCCCCCCCCCCAATGAGAATTCAGAGATTTGCTGCTCTACTTCAGTTGGAGCTAGTATTTGAAGTATATCTTGATGATAGTGGACTATAAAATGCTACATACACTTAGATTAGGCTGATTCTCACCGGTTCTTTGGATGTCCTCCTGAGGTTTGGGGATTTTTCACAAGCATCTTCTGTGCTAGTTTGCATGAGGGGACTGAGGTTCTGCAAGTTTTCAAAAGGTCTGTGTCTGTATCACAAAATGATCCCTGTTTATTAAGTGCAGAGGCGATACACAGGCCTGCAGTGGGGGTGGTTCAGAGGCACTGCGGTGGGGGTGGTTCAGAGGCACTGCGGTGGGGGTGGTGCAGAGGCACTGCAGTGGGGGGTGGTTCAGAGGCACTGCGGTGGGGGTGATTCAGAGGCACTGCGGTGGGGGTGGTTCAGAGGCACTGTGGTGGGGGTGATTCAGAGGCACTGCGGTGGGGGTGGTTCAAAGGCAGTGCGGTGGGGGTGATTCAGAGGCACTGCGGTGGGGGTGGTTCAGAGGCACTGCGGTGGGGGTGGTTCAGAGGCACTGCGGTAGGGGTGGTTCAGAGGCACTGCAGTGGGGGTGATTCAGAGGCACTGCGGTAGGGGTGGTTCAGAGGCACTGCAGTGGGGGTGGTTCAGATGCACTGCGGTAGGGGTGGTTCAGAGGCACAGCAGTGGGGGTGGTTCAGAAGCACTGCGGTAGGGGTGGTTCAGAGGCACTGCGGTGGGGGTGGTTCAGAGGCACAGCAGTGGGGGTGGTTCAGAAGCACTGCGGTAGGGGTGGTTCAGAGGCACTGCGGTGGGGGTGGTTCAGAGGCACAGCAGTGGGGGTGGTTCAGAAGCACTGCGGTAGGGGTGGTTCAGAGGCACTGCGGTAGGGGTGGTTCAGAGGCACAGCAGTGGGGGTGGTTCAGAAGCACTGCGGTAGGGGTGATTCAGAGGCACTGCGGTGGGGGTGGTTCAGAGGCACTGCGGTGGGGGTGGTTCAGAGGCACTGCAGTGGGGGTGATTCAGAGGCACTGCGGTGGGGGTGGTTCAGAGGCACTGCGGTGGGGGTGGTTCAGAGGCACTGCGGTGGGGGTGGTGCAGAGGCACTGCAGTGGGGGTGGTTCAGATGCACTGCGGTAGGGGTGGTTCAGAGGCACAGCAGTGGGGGTGGTTCAGAAGCACTGCGGTAGGGGTGGTTCAGAGGCACTGCGGTGGGGGTGGTTCAGAGGCACAGCAGTGGGGGTGGTTCAGAAGCACTGCGGTAGGGGTGGTTCAGAGGCACTGCGGTGGGGGTGGTTCAGAGGCACTGCGGTGGGGGTGGTGCAGAGGCACTGCGGTGGGGGTGGTTCAGAAGCAGCTAATCTCTGTCTCTTATGAATTGACAGGTTGAGGGACTCTCATCGAACTGCCATCTGTATAATCCAGAAGATGAAATTCTTTTTGGCCAAGAAGAGATTTCAGGTGAGTGAAGGTGAAAGATATCACTGCAAGAAGAGAGAAAAGCAAAAATCAAAATAGGTTTTCTTTAGTCTCTGCGTAATGAACTCAAAGGTGCCTTGTGTTTGATGGGAAGTACAGGATTGTCAATACTAAATAAAGAGCAAACTGTTAGTTACAGCCCTCTGCTGTTTTCCCTTTATCGTCTCTCCTTCACACCTATGTGAGACGCAGAGGAATGACTAAGCACGCGGCGGGACATGTGGTCAGGTGCTGCTGCCTAACAGCAGACATGACTACAGTATTTGCTTTTGACTCGGCAGTGCTGTTTTTCCTTCAGTACAGCGCGTTTAATTAAGAGACTCGCCCTGCTTTGGAAACCTGTAGCAAAAGCACGACCTCACACTTGTCCTTCACGTTGCACAGCTACTTGAGATTAAGTCAAACAAAGCAAGCCAGTGCCTCCTCCTTCAGGTTTACTAGCAAACCTTGTGGTAAAATGGGGGCAGTGAGCAATTCCTACTCGCTTTTGGAGCAGTGTTGGCATCTTCTGCGCTGGTTCCTGTAAGGACTAATTTAAATCAGTTTTAATTACACATTAAGATATGCTATTGTTTATGTTGTGGTACATCATAGGAGGCTAATGATTGCCGTAGTCCTCATGGGCATGAACGTAGGCGCGGGCAGAGCATGAGCAGAGGGGTAATGCCATCTGGCTGTTTTACAGCAAGCGCGTAAGCCTTACGACGTGCGGGACGTGATAGAGCAGTACTCACAGGGACATCTAAACCTCATGGTGCGCATCAAGGAGCTCCAGAGAAGGTGAGCTCAGCGGTCTGCCGAAGGTACAAGGTCTGCTCCTGTGTCACTTTGCCTTTTTACAAACTATAATTAGCCCGTGAACAGGGGCCCAGTATCTCCATGTGCTGGACCCTAACTGGGTGTCTTTATGTTTGCTTTCACAGGCTTGACCATTCCTTGGGGAAGCTGAGCTTATTTCAGAGCAGCTCAGGTAGAGTCTTGTACGTGGTTGGGATGTGTGTATGAGCAATGCTGAGTGACTACAGTCAGGAGAAGCCACTGAACTCCAGACTCAATCAATAACCAATTTCCACTCAGGCCAAACACTGACTGATTGGCCAGATGCTGACTCGGTCTCTGCCCTGAGCACTGATATACTAATGAAAACCCACCATCAGCGGATGTACAGGCTGGACACTAAAGCCTACACTCTCTGCCTTTCTCTGCTGACCTCAGGAGTTGGTTTTCTACTTCCTCTGACTGTTTATTTTTCTTCTCTCTCACACACTCGCCCTTGTCTGCCCTGCTGCTGAACTATACCATTAGACACTTTCTGCCAGCACCTCAGAATATTGCGGATCTTCCTAAAATCACACTAAATCCATTTCCTGGGGAGTGCTGTACTTGGCCTCATGGTAGGCAGCCCCGCAAAACATCAAAGCTGCCTTAAGGCCCCCCTCCCCCGTCAGACCTTTCAGAAACGTGTTTCAGGATGTGGTCTCAGGCTTGTGTTCTTTGTATTTTTTTATTGCCTGGCTTATCTGTCTTACTGTCCGTCTGCCTGTCTATCCGTTGGTCTGTCGGTCTGTGTGTCTGTCTATCTCATTCTCCCTCCCTTTCGGCTTCTTTCCCTTTCTGCCGCATGCTGGGATGCTGTCATGGCACCTGATCACATAACTTTCCATACTGTCACATCTCGGCTTATTCAGACGGCCTTTCTTTGCCGGTACAGAGAGGACAAGAGACAGAGTGAGTAACACCATTGGCTCCAGGCTGAACAGGATGGAGGAAAAGGTAAGTTCTGCCTGTCGGCGATGGAGCATTCCTGCATCGAGGCTTTGCTCCATGAGAGAGCACCTCATTGTTCATCTTTGGTTGGTTGGCTCAAGTGATTGACTCATACACACTAATCTAGAGTATGATGCAGCACTTGGTCCTTTCACAGGCAATGGCTTTAGCGGACTCAGTGTGAGAGAATCATAGCATTCGCTGCTTGGCAGGTTCACAAGCTAACCCAGTATTGCATGTTTTAGTTATCAAAGCTCCTGTTTTTTAACAGCTAGTGAAGCAAGCTGATAACTTCCTTTATCCAGAATTAAATATTATACCCGATTAATGGAATTTCCTTTGAAATATGTGAGGTACTCTGCATCACCTAATGGTTTTAAAAAATGCAACCTATTATGTCATATAATGTTAAGAACATTTTCATATTTATAGTTTTTACAGAGCAGCCTTTCCAGATGATTCCTTAGACTGGTATTTTCATGGATTCTATGGTGGAATTTGTCTGTGCTCTTGAAGATAAGGATTATTTGTTCTAGAGGTTAGGAATCATGAGGGTGTCCCCCAGCTCGGGATGGCATGGCCTTTAGCATAGGCCCTGCTGTCTGTTTACTGCTTTGCTTCAGTATCAAATTTAAGATACTGTCAGGACAAAAAAGCTTTTCTGCTCGGGTTGGTCTGCCGTATCTCAAACAGTTCATGCTCAGTATTCAGGGGCCCCAACCCAGTCAAGCCAGAGAGTTAGGATGCCCTGTAATGCTCAGCAGACGACAGAACAGCCTCATTCCCCAAACACTTACAGTGAGACGGTGAGACACCCAGGCTTGGTTGGGGGCAGCAAAGGGATCACTTTAGTCTAAGACAGAGGTGCAGACCAGCGGGGGAGTGGAGAGGGGGACAATCATGCAACAGTATTGTGGCGTAAGTTGGGATGCTTTTGAAAGCGTTCCATAACATGCTGTGAAGCATACATTGCAACATTTCACTGTATATTGTTTTGTAAGACATCAAGGTGATGCTGTATTCAGGTGGGATTTGGCAGTTGGGGAAACCCAAAGGTCCAGTGTAGGGACGCAACGGTAGAAATGACTCGCCTCGGAGTAACTCCTTTGTAGGGGATTCCTGGCAGTCATCACCAGTGGTTGGACCCCTCACTCGCTCTGGCAACTCTCGTTCTGCAGCAAGCTAGTATCACAAACATGAGTTTATCTGCAGGCATGAACACATTGAAGAGAAGGCATGAGAATGGAAGAAGGATTTGTGTTGGGTGTGGGGTTGGGACTGTGGGGTGACATTCTGACTTGAATATCTCGATGGCATTAGCTGAAGGCCCGCCTAGCTGCATCAGATGAAAAATAAACTTGGCACTATTATGTATGAAACTGCCAATTAAATTCGTCCATTTATTTGATAGCGGTGCTGGGAGAAGTTCCGGATCATCCCAGCCCATTCGTATTGCATGTGTTAGGACAGTGTACCTTATGATGAACAGGAAAATATCACCCCCCCCCTCCACTGTCAGGCTCCACCCCTCCTGCTCAGACACCCCCCCTCACTGTCAGGCTCCAGCCCTCCTGCTCAGACACCCCCCCCTCACTGTCAGGCTCCACCCCTCCTGCTCAGACACCCCCCCCTCACTGTCAGGCTCCACCCTTCCTGCTCAGACACCCCCCTCACTGTCAGGCTCCACCCCTCCTGCTCAGACACCCCCCTCACTGTCAGGCTCCACCCCTCCTGCTCAGACACCCCCCCTCACTGTCAGGCTCCACCCCTCCTGCTCAGACACCCCCCTCACTGTCAGGCTCCACCCCTCCTGCTCAGACACCCCCCCTCACTGTCAGGCTCCACCCCTCTTGCTCAGACACCCCCCCTCACTGTCAGGCTCCACCCCTCCTGTTCAGACACCCCCCCTCACTGTCAGGCTCCACCCCTCCTGTTCAGACACCCCCCCTCACTGTCAGGCTCCACCCCTCCTGCTCAGACACCCCCCCTCACTGTCAGGCTCCACCCCTCCTGCTCAGACACCCCCCCTCACTGTCAGGCTCCACCCCTCCTGCTCAGACACCCCCCTCACTGTCAGGCTCCACCCCTCCTGCTCAGACACCCCCCCTCACTGTCAGACTCCAACACTCCTGCTCAGGCTCCACCCCTCACTGTCAGGCTCCACTCCTCACTGTCAGGCTCCACCCCTCCTGTTCAGACACCCCCCCCTCACTGTCAGGCTCCACCCCTCCTGCTCAGACACCCCCCTGACTGTCAGGCTCCACCCCTCCTGCTCAGACACCCCCCCCTCACTGTCAGGCTCCACCCCTCTTGCTCAGACACCCCCCCTCACTGTCAGGCTCCACCCCTCCTGCTCAGACACCCCCCCTCACTGTCAGGCTCCACCCCTCCTGCTCAGACACCCCCCCCTCACTGTCAGGCTCCACCCCTCCTGTTCAGACACCCCCCCTCACTGTCAGGCTCCACCCCTCCTGCTCAGACACCCCCCTCACTGTCAGGCTCCACCCCTCCTGCTCAGACACCCCCCCTCACTGTCAGACTCCACCCCTCCTGCTCAGACACCCCCCCTCACTGTCAGGCTCCACCCCTCTTGCTCAGACACCCCCCCTCACTGTCAGGCTCCACCCCTCCTGCTCAGACACCCCCCCTCACTGTCAGGCTCCACACCTCCTGTTCAGACACCCCCCCTCACTGTCAGGCTCCACCCCTCCTGCTCAGACACCCCCCCTCACTGTCAGGCTCCACACCTCCTGTTCAGACACCCCCCCTCACTGTCAGGCTCCACCCCTCCTGTTCAGACACCCCCCCTCACTGTCAGGCTCCACCCCTCCTGCTCAGACACCCCCCTCACTGTCAGGCTCCACCCCTCCTGCTCAGACACCCCCCCTCACTGTCAGACTCCAACACTCCTGCTCAGGCTCCACCCCTCACTGTCAGGCTCCACCCCTCCTGCTCAGACACCCCCCCTCACTGTCAGACTCCAACACTCCTGCTCAGGCTCCACCCCTCACTGTCAGGCTCCACTCCTCACTGTCAGGCTCCACCCCTCACTGTCAGGCTCCACTCCTCACTGTCAGGCTCCATCCCTCACTGTCAGGCTCCACCCCTCCTGTTCAGACACCCCCCCTCACTGTCAGGCTCCACCCCTCCTGCTCAGACACCCCCCCTCACTGTCAGGCTCCACCCCTCTTGCTCAGACACCCCCCCTCACTGTCAGGCTCCACCCCTCCTGCTCAGACACCCCCCCTCACTGTCAGGCTCCACACCTCCTGTTCAGACACCCCCCCTCACTGTCAGGCTCCACCCCTCCTGTTCAGACACCCCCCCTCACTGTCAGGCTCCACCCCTCCTGCTCAGACACCCCCCTCACTGTCAGGCTCCACCCCTCCTGCTCAGACACCCCCCCTCACTGTCAGACTCCAACACTCCTGCTCAGGCTCCACCCCTCACTGTCAGGCTCCACTCCTCACTGTCAGGCTCCATCCCTCACTGTCAAGCTCCACCCCTCCTGTCAGACACCCCCCTCACTGTCAGGCTCCACGCCTCCCTTTCAGCTTCTCTGCTTCTTTTTCTCCTGCTGAAGTGGGGGGGCTGCCATTTATCATATATCCAGGTTTATCTTAGAGCTGAATGTGTGCAGAGCTGAGGGCTGAAAATCTAATCTTTCTCTGCACATTCCAGCCCCAGAAAAGCAGTGGCAAAGCCCCTTGACACTCGGCCCTAAATAATAATGTGGCCTCATTCTAGAAATTACAGCCATTTGGTTTTACAGCCTGAAAATTGCAGATTATTTTAATGAGAGCTGCATGAGTATCAGGGGCCCCCATACACTCTGAGAAACACTCTGTTAACAAGAGGCTTATTCACAACAAATGCTGGCTCCACAGAGCTGACCTCTGCCATTAAATAATTATATACTGTGTAACAGCAAAAATGAACCTTAGCTGTCCATGGCTGGGCTGGCCGGCTTCTGAGGGTGGGGCAGTAAAAACGGAATGCTCTATCTTCTGTAAAATCTTGGCAACTGAATGGGTGAACTGCTCTCAGGCAATCTTCTTTAGGTCTCTTTAGGTCTTTCGCTGGAGTTAATATAGAATAGATTGTATTACTGGAAGCCTTTCAGATAAAATTATCTCACTGTAATGAGCCTGTCTGCACACACTGATAAGGGAACAGATTTCCCCCGAGATCCCAAAGGGTTCCTGTCCCGTGATTATCCCTGGCTTCTCAACAGCAGCTGCCACTTGCTAATTATGATCATTTTACTGGTCTGCCCAGTACAATTATAACACAGGGGGCTTTTCCAGTGATTTTCTCCAGCCTGCACATAAGCATCAGAGAGTGGCAGCATTCGGTGCTTTGAATGTGGACCAGAACATCTCATTGCAGCTGCTCATGTGGGCTTCATGTAGTTGCTTGTAGGCTGCATTTCGATGGCCAGTCTGTGTCTTTGTCTGCACCAATGAGGATATCTCTGCTGGCATCATATAAAGCATGGAAGTTCATGCTCTGTTTGTCCTTGTGAATAGACCAGCAGCAGCCACGCTAATGTGGACGAGGTACACAGTCCGAGCTGCCGCTCCAAAGTCCGAGTACATTTTAAGGGTGATTGTACAGACGGCTTATCTCAGTGTGCAGAGGATCCTGGGTTGTGCCACTGTCTGTTTGTCTGTATATTTGCCCATCCGCCGGCAGCGACTGTGGACTTGAAGGCGGTCAGTCTGGCCCCATTCCTCTGCTGAAGCAGTTCCCGAGGTGCGTTCCAGTGCAATAAAAGCGAGAGCCTGCTCTGTTTTTCATGCAGGGTTTGGACTGTGTCCAGAGCCCAGCTTTGGCGAAATGGGAGTGCAGAGAGAGAAAGAGAGGAGAGATTATACTGTGGATTTATGCTGGATAACACTGTCACAGGCTGCCCCCATGAGCAGCCTTAAACAAAGAGATAGTAAGAGAAAATGTGCTCTTATCATCTTGAGCTAATCAATGCCCAAGCTGTGGAGTTAGCGTTCCCTGGAAGGGTGGGTTCATATGTGATAATTGACCATATCACCACAATAACTTACTGTACATCTTTGTTTTCTGTGTTTGCTGTAAAGCTGTAGTGTCTTTTCAAATGTTTTGCAAAACAGAAATCAGTGTGTACAACCGTCATGAGAAGGAATTCAATGAAGGACAAACATTTGATTCTGAGAAATCAGGAGCATTTCGGAACAAAGCAAAGGTCCGTAGCTCATGTCACAGAACTCTGGCTTCGTGTGTCATTTTGAGAATGCCACGTATGGTCAGTAACTGGGCGTCCATGTTAGTTGAGAAGGACAAATGAGAATTTTCACTATACTGGAGATGATTCTATGACCACAGAAAGCAGTTTTCTGTTGGGCAATAACAACATGGGGAGACCACGTTACTGGCTTATAACAGAGATATTTGCGATTTTTCAGGAGTTATTTGTGTGCTTAATTAAGAGAAAAATCACGCATGTCTGTGGAGAATAAGCCCAAAGAGTTACAGGGACAGAGGCATCAGCGATGCGCGTTTAAATAATTTACTGCAAATAAACACTCAGCTTTTATATTTCTAGTATGACTGTGTATCACATTAAGGTTAAATTGCCTGTTCTGTCGTGTGTTGCATCTGAATAAAATATGTCTTAGTCATGTGATACATAAAGGAAATTTATCTAGCAGTACAACGCTACTTCTTAATGGGTAATTTATTTCTGCCCAGTGAGAGAAACAGTCCATTATGGAGCCGACTGAATTACCCGTGCAGGCCGGCGTGAGCTTGTGTGGAGGCCGGTAAAGCCAGACCCTGCATAAGAGCCCTTTCTCTCTCCAAACCTCTAATGCTGCATGTGGTTGCCCAGCATGGGCTATATATGGTGCACTTCAGAGTCCATAGGGACGTTTGTTGCAGGGGGGTAACTGCTATTAATCGGGGGCACAAGAAAACATTGGGCCAGGTGGTGCTGAAAACAGGGCCTAGCATTGAGCCTGCAGTGTGCCCAAACCCAACCACACTTCAGGGGGGGAAAGGCACTATTGACTCCTACTAAATTTACACATGAATCTTAGGTTTCTATGGCTTAAATGTGTGCATGTTTCTGAGCTTCTGTGTGCACGTTCATAGTTTATAATGTACCTTTCTGGGTGCCTTGGGTAGTGTGTGTATTTTTACCTTTTAACTGTGTTCCTGTGTGGCTGTGCTCCCTCCAAAATGCATCTATTAATGTATCTTTGCGTGAGTTTAAAATGATGGAGAATCAACAAGAGGGAGTGGCTGTATCCGGGTGCTTTTTTTCCTCACGAAGTATAATACTGTGGGCCAGGAAATATCTGCTTAATGAACCATGTTGGGAAGAGTGGAAGCTGACAAAGTGTGAGATCCATGCACAGACAGAAGTCCCCAAACGGGGTTTAATGCTGACAAAGCACATAAACACTTAGACCACTTCAGTACACTTCAGTATCACCGGACTTGGGTAAACTGACTTGAACGCAGACTAAATACACATGACTTTGAGACGGAAATGCAGAACAGCTGAGACAAGCAGGAATTCAGATGAGGTAACGAGGTGGGCGTGGCACACAGGAGGATTGCAGGTCATGACACAAAGAGCCAATTGGGTGGCAGAAACCTCACCAGGGGTTTCTCACCACCAGTCACTCGGGGGGTGGGGGAGGGGATCCCTCTGAGACTGATTCACTCCCTAAACAGGAACACAATTCCATTACATAACCAAGGCAAAGTGGGCAGCTAAAGTGGTGACCCCCCCTTTGTGCCGCTGCAGGGCCTCTCCTATGTCGCTGCAGGGCCTCTCCTGTGTCGCTGCAGAGCCTCCCCTGTGTCGCTGCAGGGCCTCTCCTATGTCGCTGCAGGGCCTCCCCTGTGCCGCTGCAGGGCCTCTCCTATGTCGCTGCAGAGCCTCCCCTGTGTCGCTGCAGGGCCTCTCCTGTGTCGCTGCAGGGCCTCTCCTATGTCGCTGCAGGGCCTCTCCTATGTCGCTGCAGGGCCTCCCCTGTGCCGCTGCAGGGCCTCTCCTATGTCGCTGCAGGGCCTCTCCTGTGTCGCTGCAGGGCCTCTCCTGTGTCGCTGCAGGGCCTCCCCTGTGTCGCTGCAGGGCCTCCCCTGTGTCGCTGCAGGGCCTCTCCCGTGTCGCTGCAGGGCCTCTCCCGTGTCGCTGCAGGGCCTCTCCTATGTCGCTGCAGAGCCTCCCCTGTGTCGCTGCAGGGCCTCTCCTATGTCGCTGCAGAGCCTCTCCTGTGTCGCTGCAGGGCCTCCCCTGTGTCGCTGCAGGGCCTCTCCTATGTCGCTGCAGAGTCTCCCCTGTGTCGCTGCAGGGCCTCTCCTATGTCGCTGCAGAGCCTCTCCTATGCCGCTGCAGGGCCTCTCCTATGTCGCTGCAGAGCCTCCCCTGTGTCGCTGCAGGGCCTCTCCTATGTCGCTGCAGGGCCTCTCCTATGTCGCTGCAGGGCCTCTCCTATTTCGCTGCAGAGCCTCTCCTATGTCGCTGCAGGGCCTCCCCTGTGTCGCTGCAGGGCCTCCCCTGTGTCGCTGCAGGGCCTCCCCTGTGCCGCTGCAGGGCCTCTCCTGTGTCGCTGCAGGGCCTCTCCTGTGTCGCTGCAGGGCCTCTCCTGTGTCGCTGCAGGGCCTCTCCTATGTCGCTGCAGAGCCTCTCCTATGTCGCTGCAGAGCCTCGCCTGTGTCGCTGCAGGGCCTCCCCTGTGTCGCTGCAGGGCCTCCCCTGTGCCGCTGCAGGGCCTCTCCTATGTCGCTGCAGAGTCTCCCCTGTGTCGCTGCAGGGCCTCTCCTATGTCGCTGCAGAGCCTCTCCTATGCCGCTGCAGGGCCTCTCCTATGTCGCTGCAGAGCCTCCCCTGTGTCGCTGCAGGGCCTCTCCTATGTCGCTGCAGGGCCTCTCCTATGTCGCTGCAGGGCCTCTCCTATTTCGCTGCAGAGCCTCTCCTATGTCGCTGCAGGGCCTCCCCTGTGTCGCTGCAGGGCCTCCCCTGTGTCGCTGCAGGGCCTCCCCTGTGCCGCTGCAGGGCCTCTCCTGTGTCGCTGCAGGGCCTCTCCTGTGTCGCTGCAGGGCCTCTCCTGTGTCGCTGCAGGGCCTCTCCTATGTCGCTGCAGAGCCTCTCCTATGTCGCTGCAGAGCCTCGCCTATGTCGCTGCAGGGCCTCCCCTGTGTCGCTGCAGGGCCTCCCCTGTGCCGCTGCAGGGCCTCTCCTATGTCGCTGCAGGGCCTCCCCTGTGTCGCAGGCCAATAAACTGCCCATCTTTGCACTGTAGGAGACCCATGTGACAGAAGGGGAATACAGACAACCCACATTCACAGATTCTGTGAGGACAGTAACTCGTTTGCTCTTTGCTGGTAATGATCTGGGAAGCCGACTGTACTTGGGTTATGACAAACAACAAAACTGAGGCAAAAGTCAACCTTGCAGCCCTGGAGGTATGAGACAGCAGCACTACTGACTGAGCCACTGTGCCAGCTCCTTAAGGACTGAGATCTGACAGTTAGCAGGTTCTCCCTATGTCAGCTAATGTGTCATGTTTCATTTGTGAGTTAATCCAAGTAACGGAGTATTTCAGAATAACTCAGCTTTGAGATGTGATAGTGACCTGTCTCAGGTCAGAATAGTCTGCCAGCTCCGTTGTGCAGTCTGTCAAAACAGGACCGAAGGGCGGCGACTGCTTTAAAGGGTTTGAAGGTGATAAGTTGTTATATTTAAAGTAGCATTTTAGCCCCCGAAGCCCCATGACTTTTCTCTTTAATGTCAAGGCTGCAGGGAAAATCATCTCGAATCAAATCACCTTCAGATTTCTTACAGTGAAACAGAGGAAGTTCCTAGACTTGGGGTGATGTTACTGTATCCGAGGTCAGGACTGGCACCCCAGTCCTAAAATTACGGCACCCTAAAAAAATATCTTCAGGACCTCTAGCTGCAATAATAAAAGTGCATATGCTTTGGCTGGACCTTAAATAAGATGAAGGGAGTTGTTCATTTCAGTGGGGTTAGTCCTTCTTTGGTGGTCCATTCCAAAAAATGGATTTGCATGTGCCTGTATTTATGTCTCGTAATATTTCCATATTTATGGTAACCTGGTGTTTGTGGTTCTCGTAATATTGCCACATTTATGGTAACCTGTCTCGTAAGTAGGTTGTTACATGTTCCATGTTTATGTGGTTTTTCCAGTGATCATGTGCCAGTCAGGCGTTTTGTCTCCCTTCAGATTAAGGCACCTTTGTCTGGCACTTTTGTGGAAAAGAAAAGAATCAGAGGGAAAAATCTAGCAGCATGAAAGGTTAGATGAGTCCTTCTTGGATGTGAGCCTGCGGGTGTCTCAGAGCGGTACTCTGATTGTTTTTGGCCTATATTGTACCTGGGAAGATGTCTATTGAAATCAGTAGGACTGAATTAATCGAAGACTTTGAGAATTATGATGTTATTTCTTGTTTTAATAAAAAAATTTAAGAATATTCAATGGAGAGCCTTTTGGAAAATATTCAGAAAAAAATAATCTGGAAGGTAAACATAAAAAGAAATAGTTTAGTATTCAAAGTGTTCAGAAGGAATGAGTGACATGAAAACAAACAGCTTTGATCAAAGCTTAGATCCACGGATTAAGGTAAATCAAAAGGACAGTAAGACACAAATACGGCCGTAATATTTCTGATAAAACCGTTTTGTTTTTTTTTACTTTCAGTGTTTAACAACACCTCACTGATTCCTCAAAATCATTGATTTGTGTATTCTCCTGTCAAGTGCAGGTCTTGTTTATGCATCTTCAAGAATAAACGGCAATGAAAATCATTATGAGAAGGCAAGATGAACATGTAGCTTGTGCTGTAGTTGGCTGTGGTTTGCGTGAGTGACAGCAGAGAGTTCAGGAATGATGAGAAAAAATTCTGATGCCAGAAACCAATCTTCTCCTCTCGGATGGTGCACAATTATTTCTATAACATGCTTTATTGGAAGGAAAGTCTCCCCAAGCCAGAAGTGCACTGCTGAAGGATACCTCAGCAATAGAGCTTGTTCTTACACTCAGCTCCCGCACCCAAAACCTGCAAAAAACACAGCACCTCTATATCGGCAGACATCGAGTTCAGCCGTTCATCTGACTATACCCAGCTCTTTGGATAAACAAGGGATACATTCACAGGAAGAATGAGAGATGTTTTGCCTTTTTTATTGATAGAGTGGAAATTATGGTTCACTTGAGGCCATGACTGTGAGTCATTCATTAGCTTCCTGGACGGGCTGAGTGGGCAGGGTGCAGATCACATACTGAGCAGGTTTACGCTAACTAGCACACGGAAGATGGAGTTTGATGTGGCAATGAATAGCAGCATGTATGTGGCCTCATGCTTCCTTGCATAGCTATTGCCTTGTGTCTCCTGGGTTGGGGGTACGAATTTGCTCTGTGTGTAGACTTTGTGTGCCCTGCCCGTGCTGTGTGGGTTTCCTCTGGGTACTGTGACGTATCCTCAAGTCCGAGATCTCTAAAATGCTCATATTGCACACTGTTCCAGCGCACTGGTATCACTCTTTGGTACTTCAGAAAAGTATGGTAATTCTTTGTGTTGGTTTTTCACTGGCATAAAGACTGATACCGGTGTTGAATGACATCACGATGGGTATTTTGTACTGAATTATAAAAATAGCTATAGTCTATTATAAGGCTGGGTGATGTGCCATATTAATACCAACATTGCATGTCATGCACGTGAATCTGCCACATCGCATGGACCATGACAGTCAGGTGGGTCTCTCATACCTTCATACTGTATACCCATGTTAGTCTGCTCTATAACAGACTGCCCCTATCCTCCATTATAGCACTGCAAGTTGAAGTTTCACTAAAACATTTTTACTGTGTCATAGGAAAAAAACTTAGCAAGCTTTGCAATTTTAATGATTATTCCTTTTCAAGATTATTTAGTATATGTTTAAAAAATCAGTTTAGAATTTACCTCAGTTGTTTTTGCATGAGGGCTGCATGAATTCTCTGAGACAATCAAAATCATTTTCATCCAAGCTGTTTAAATCACTCTGACAGGTTTTTGAGAAATGTAATGATATTGAACTAACTTTTTGCTTTATAAATACCCCAGTAATTTATTGCAACAAAATTGCATTGCGATATTTAAAAATTTTCCAAAATCATGCAGCCCTACTCTATTATACAAAATACCTTTTATTGCTTTTCATGCCATCCTGATCTTGTTGTATCCATTCTTCCGAGTAGATTGCGATTAAAGCTTGGGATCTCTTCATTTATCCACGCATCCATTATTATTCTTTTTTAAGCGTTTACCGTTGTTTTCAAGGTAGCGTTTGTGTCGTGTTCCAAAGGCAGGCTATTTACATAACCAACTAAAACAGGAAGTCCCACCCTGAAGTACCGAAGCATCCACAACACCTCCATAAACACTCCGAACTTCTACGTAAAACATTGTGACATAATATCACGCTTTTAAAGAATGACAGGGGTGCTGATACATCAGTCCTGTTCCTGCACAGATCACACGCATGGACCTGACACTCAACAGCATTGCAGAAGCTCTCAGCCGCCTGCTTCCTGGGTCTATTGCAGCAGGACCTGAAGGGCCCCCCAGTGGCCAGGCTGGGGGCCCCACTGTGCTCTGGCCCCCCACAGAGTTGCCCAGCCGCCGCCTGTCCAGGTTCCAAAAGCAGAGCGCCAGCTTGTCCCTGGACGAGGGCCCATGATGGGATGCGGGATTACAGGGTGCGTCCATCTCCGCTGACGCTGAGCAGGAGCAGTCAGCACGGTGCCTGAGGACCCAGAACTGTAGCCAGCAGGCTGCAGCTTTACGTAGCAGGAGCGGCTCTAGCATTGTGACCCCAGGAATGGAATTTAGCTAAAGTAGTTTCAGTGGAATAAGCAGCTTCACGGTATGTGGCTACAGCACAGGTCAGTCCTGTGAGCTTCGGCTTTTCTTTATTTTCAACAACAGCATCATCCACTTTCTACAAATCACACAATGTATGTAATGCATGCTGAGAAAAATTTCAGATCACAAGAACTACCTACCAAGTTTACCCCACGTTCATGCTGTCTTATTACTATATCACTGAAATAATAATTCATGTCCACAAAAATAGCAATTTGCTGCCAGTTTCTCCTGATCTAAAACAATGTACTTTCTAACAGCCTCTGTGTAGTGCAGAGTCACGCAGAAACGTCATGTTGTCATTTTGCTGCCTTTCACTGGAGTCCAGCTATGCATTCTGTAGCTCCTGGCAGAAGCGCTTTGCTCTATGACATTAACCTGCCTTCAGGAGGTAAACAGCAGAACTTTTTGATATTTGAATCTGAGGAACAGTACAGGTAAAGATTCAAGCATATTAGGTAAGGAGCATGCAATGATTACAGCGCGTAAGGAGCGTGCACCGATTAGAGCGCGTAAGAAGCACGCACCGATTACAGCGCGTATGAAGCACGCACCGATTACAGCGCGTAAGGAGCGCGCACTGATTACAGCGCGCACCGATTACAGCGCGTAAGGAGCGCACACCGATTACAGCGCGTAAGGAGCGCGCACCGATTACAGCGCGTTGCCCCACCCCCCGCATGACAAACCACCTCAGGGATGAGAACCTGAGCCATGTGGCAGGTGATACTTCAGCACCACACTAGTTCAGATGGACCAGTGTGAGTTTTTTTTCCAGTAGCTGGAGAGTCAATCCTGCCACCAACCCCCAAGTTCTTCCCTGTAAGTTGGAGGACCTCCTTATAGGGCTGGATGTAGATTAACATCATACCCAGGAATGAGCAATTGCAGGTTAAAAGCCTTGCTCATGGGCCCAAAGGAGTAGGATCACTAAGGGCATTCCTGGGATTTGAACCAGCAACCTTCCAATTGCTGGCACAGATCCCCAATCTCAGAGCCACAACCACACCACATAATTTTTGATTCTGTGTCCTTCCAGTTCAATATGCTACAATCTTACATGATTTTATATTGTAACGTAGTGCATATAGGACGTACTGTGTATATAATATGTATGTGTGTTCTTTCAAGATCTTTTAATTGAGTGACCTGAATCATAATTGTATGAAACTGAAAATGGTCTTTTATGGGGTTGAACATGATTCAAAAGTGATTGCATTATTTTTACCATTTAATGAAGGTCTCTATTTACTTAGTTCTCAGGGTGTCTGTAATCATCACATGGAAGTCAGTTTTTTGATATAATAAAATGTTTATGGAGCTTGCATTTTTGCTGAGTTCATATATTCAATAAATTGACTCCACCGTTACATTTCTTTTATATTTTATTTACCCTTTTTCATTATTCAGACATTTTTGTTCTCCCACATTTGTACTTATTCTGTCTCGATACAGTTTTATAATACAATGAACACATGACGATGCTTTTGTTTTTTTCTCTGGTGTAATTTTGGGATGCCTTGTAAAGCTGGATAATTCTGTTATGAGCTATAAACAGGCTTTCTGAGTGTGTGATTATACGCTTGACAGTATGTGTGTGTGCCAGTGGGTTATATGAGGACGGGGACTGACACACACAGCTCAGATGGCTCAGATACAAAGACTAAGCATGCCTGCCTCCCTAAACCTGCCAAAGACGCACTGCCATGTAAAACCTTCATTGGAAAGCCTTGTTGTTTCCAGGCAGAACATGTATTTTTAGAAAACAGGAAGTCTCTCTGCATTGTTCTTCTTCTTTGATAGTCAATTAGAACCACTAATGACTTCTACATTCAATGCAAGGTAAAAGGGGGAGTAACTGAAATGTATTTAATGGAACCTAACATACAATATTATTCCTTCTATAGATTTCATATGTTATGCAACATTACATAATGCCATGTCTTGTGTGGTTATTTCTTAACTAAACTCAGTGACTTTGGGTGGGGGGGGGGGGGTCGCCCTCCACAGCCCCTTATGTATTTGATGCTAAACTTGTTACTGAGTATCTAAAAATAATAGATACTTCATTGATCCCTGAGGGGAAATTGTCTTTACTCCTCCCTCTTTGTAGGGCAAGCTGTCCGTGAAGGGCAGCCACCTGTAGTGGTACCCAGGGGTTCAGGGCCTTGCTGAAGGACCCGAAGACGTGCTGAGGTTGGGTTTGAACCGGCGACCCTCTGATTACAGCTAAACAGACTTAGCCCACAGAGCCACACGCTGCCCCCAGGGCTGCCCAGTCCTGCTCCTGGACATCTACCACCCTGCAGAACTTTGGTACAGCCCTAATTTAACACACCTGATCCAAATAATCAGGCACTTCAGTATCACCTCAGTATTAGAGTCGGCTATGTTACAGTTAAGCTGGTTTTCATACTGAGATATAAGTGAAGTGCCTGATTATCTGTGTCAGGTGTGTTAAATGAGGGCCGGACCTAAGCTCTGCAGGGTGGCAGCTCTCCAGGAGCAGGACTGGGCAGCCTGATCTAGCCCATTAAGCTCTGCCATGCCTATTTACAAAAGTGGAACAAACAGTCTTTCTGAGGCACTATCATTAAATCAGTGGGAAAAGAAAAGAACTGGCACAGTTATTGTGCACAAAGCAACACTGACAACCACACAACCAGAGATAATGACGTTTAAGTGACATACTGTAGCGTCAGTCAGACGTGCTACATTTGGGAAGGCTGAGCAGCTTCGGCATGTTTCACAGCCCTTTTCCTGGACAAAGGGGGGGGGGGGCTATCCTTTCCCTACATGATGAGCCCTTTCCCAACAATTCACCAAGTCACAACTTAACATAACAAGGCCCCTTGTCCAACCACGAACAAAAGGTGACATCTTGAGGCTGGTGCCTCATCTAGGGTTGGTTTTTGCCAATTGCTATAAATTTTAATATATATTTATATTATACATCCTATATTATGCAGACATTGCAGATTCATCCACCCAAATGGAACTTTCACAGTTTAGCTCTGTTTGATCAACTGTCCCTGCAAGGGATATGTAACAGTCTCCCTCAGATTTGGGGAACACTGAAATACACATAGTGGAGACCTGCCACTTGAGACACAGCTGTGGCAAAGCAGGAGGAAATGAGTCATTCTTTTTACAGTCAGGTCAGCCAAGGTGCAGAGAGAAGACTGTGCGGCCCTGGCTGGACATTACAGACACCCGGTCGGGACAGGGGATCCGACACTGTGCAGACCGGCTGCACTCAGGCACAGCCCAGAATGAGTCACAGCAGAAGAACAGAGGCGCTACTGTGCACGTGCTCCACCATTTGATGAAATGGCTTTTAAACACAGCTATAACAATCTATGGGATTCAGACACATTTAGAAACATTCAGCCGGTCAGTTTGGAATTATGCATTATACACAAGTACATCATTACACCTTACAGAAACAACCAAGCCAGACTCTATTGTGGCTTCCAGCCCACAACCTTTTACTGGATAAGTAGCTATATATAGATGAGTGAAAGTCCAGCTGCTTTCATGGTTTAAAATAAATCTTATAAATTAATTTCTAAACAATGTAATTTCTGTTAAAAATTATTCCTGAAATTATTAAAACCTGGACAAATTCACTGTCCTCACGATCTTTATTTAGGCCTAAATTTCATTTAGGGTTAGAGTCATAATATGAAGATCCTAGTTGGAACTGAAATGATAATTGCTTTCAATTATACTACTAAAATTAAGTTACAGCGTAAAATTGAGATCTCATAAATTGCTGATGCTATTAAATAGTTAAGGAGAGGCTTTCAAACGTTATCTAAAGCACTGAAGTTAAGAAAGGATGTTAAGAGAAGCAGTGCAGTTTTAATTTTAATCACACCACCTTTGTAGCCATGGAACAAAGCAGTAAAACAAGGCAGGTACTACCTGACATGTACTAACACATTTAGAATTAAGGGGCAGTTTATTTGTATCTGTCTTAAAATTTCCAGGCTGCTTCACTTTATCAGATCAATCACAATACTTGTCACCTTGGTTTTATGTGGGAGCAAGTGGCTTTTGTAGCTCTTATGCACCTTTGTATAGAGCAGGTAATTGGCAGGTAGTAGCCTGGATGTAAAAGAAACATTACATCCTTTGAAAACTGTTCTCTGCTGTGAGCCGTAGGCCATAAGCCACTCTGTCATGTGGTTGTTGATCAATTGTACTCGAAGTACACGTGTACACATTGGTACTTTTAAAATGGGACCTCAGAGACTTTGATGTTTATTTTATCATTATTTTTAAGACAACTTAAATGAAGAGCTGTAGCTGTTAAATGGGAAAGCACAGTGAAACATCCATTTGAACTAACAAACTTTATCTATTAGTCTCATCTAGTCCTGAGTTCCTTACCAGCAAACTATACAGCTATATCAATTTCTATTCAGTCCTAGTTCTGGAGCAGAGGATCCTTAATGATCTTGTTGCTTCATTTACAGATCAATGCAATGGCACACTCGCCTCGGCTCAAACAGTCTTTCTATTGCGGGCTCCTATACCAGATGGTGTAGAAAATGCTAATTATCTTTGTTGTCTTTGACCGGATTTTCCACCCTTTCATATCTAATGGTTGTCTTTGGAAACGAGGTAGGGGGAGTGTTTACCCCATTGAAATGCAATGTGGGGCACGTTTCTCGCTTCGGATCCGAGTCGCGCAGCGACCCGCACTTCAGTTACTGTAGCAAGAAGCATAGGCCACAATTGCAAAGCAATTTAACTTTCTGCTTTGTTACATTGTAGCGGTTTTTATACAGTTCTTGCGTAATATTGAAGTTTCACTTTAAATGAATCATATTTGCATCTAATTTTGTATCCTCTTAAATCCCCAACGCGACTGCAGTGAAAACCACAAGCTACGTGGATAATTTCATTCAGTACGGCCTTTATAGCCTATTACAGTCTCTGCTTACCCGAAAATAGAAACAGGCAGAAAAAAAGGCAAAAATATACATCTTTAGAATTAGTTTTTAAAAAGATTTCTAGTGGTCTCACGAGTAGATGGCTACTGCTTCTATTACAAACTTATTCGTGTGTAGATCTTCTTGTAAGTAAAGCGACCCAGGTGCTCTGTACAGCACTACACTTCAGACCAAACAAAAATTCAGCTAGAATGATTCGTTTTCCAATCATTTTCAATTAATTCGGAACTTCCCAGGTTAAATGACGCTACTGTTGAAACCAACGTTATTTGTAGCGACTGCACGAGAATAGGGCTGCGTAATGTAACATTTAATGTCACACTTACAAGCTTACCATTTTAGTGTTCCAGCTGTGTAGTTCGTGATGTAATCCAAATTTACACAGTCATATACGTTATTTTTCCAAAGTTGATATACAAATTGATGCAGTGCTGGACTCCGCGTAAATAAAACAATCATTTGATTGAATCGTTTTAGCGACCTACGTATAATTCTTTGCAAAACCCAACGCGTCGTTTTGTTTCCGCTAACACCAGTGTTATTAAAATATATTTTCTGTATAACGCCTAATCATTGTGAATGTCGCGTATTTGTGCGTGCGTGTTTTATTAATCCAAAATATTGATATGCAAGAATATAAATATAATAATAATGTTCAGATTTCTATTTCAAGAATCCATGTCACCAATTCATGCAATCTGAAGCTAAACTGTATGTTTGAAGGCGCTAGACTATAAGCAGTGTATCCGTTGAAGAATGCGGATTTGGAATATTACAATGTTTCATTAAAATAGGCCTAGGCTATTGTTAGTATTGTATTATTATAAGAGGTAGTTTTATTAGTGTTGGGGAAATTTCTTTGCAAAGCACTTATTTGTGATTTCCATAGCAAGCCGAAGGATTTTGATGCCGGCCTATATGTTCAACGCAGCGTAACTTTCCACATCTAAGGAAAATGAGCCGTTGAGTAAATTGACAATGGCGAATATGAAATATGTATTAGCATGTAGTTCGGACCTACAGAAAATATTTTGGGACAGAATTAAGTAGTCTGTGTACAGCGTTGATGTATCGCTGGATGGGTTTGGCAGGGCAGACTTATAGCTCATAGGCAGGTTTCATCAGTCCAGTACTGAATTAGCAAGGCAACGCTAGAACAACAACGTGTTAAAGAAAAGTCCAGAGTCAGTGTTAAAGAAAATATCGCTTTACATATGTAGTAAATGGGCATCGACATATCAAACGGCTCAGAAGCAAAACTCAAATGACAGCTACATTGTTACCAATTACAAAAAAGTATAAAACTTTGGCTATAACATGTATTTGCAAATATGTTGCAACATAAATAATATAAGTTAAAACTTAGTTTTAAAATAACTTGTATATAAAACCTATATACATTTAGATAAGTTATTAGACACAAACCCAAAATATACTGATTTATATGTACATTTTTGCCAGTGTAAACATTACAATGTAAATACAATTGCACAGTTAAACACTGTCCAATGAAGGTAACTAGATACAGGAGAACAAAACTGGCACTGTACGCACAATTAACGAATCCTTTTGCGAGGCGTCAGTTCAACGGGAATTGCTTGAGCTGAATGCGGCGAGGAGTGTCCGTTTGGCTTCACATCAGTCATTCTTCTCTTTATATCGTAATAATCTGTGGGGGAGGGGGATAAGAGTAGATCATTTACAACCACTACTACTGCTACTACCACCACCACCACTACTACTGCAACTATTAATACAACATTACGTCACCGTGACTGCAAGTAGAATTTTTCGAGAACGCACCACGCAGCCATTTAATTTAGGCAATTAAAGAATTACATAATTTTTTAAAAGTTATACCTGTCATACGTGCCGTGGCACGAGTTTCCATAATGGCAGATAGCGTTCTTTTGAAAGAGACGGCTTTATATTTATTTTTTTCTGAGCCGATCTTATCCGGACAGTTCTCTTGGTTTACTTCACTAGGTTTGGGTAGGATGACTTCGGAGCTGCACAAGCGGTCCACCACAGGGGAGTGAGGCACATCAAGTGAAGCGCAGTTATTCTGAATCACGTCCAAAAACTCTTTCCCCTTGACTGGCACAGTATTTCCCGTTTTCCCAGTTTGCGATTCCCAGTAGAAGACAGGCATTGCATTCATCGGGATTTCCTCCCACTTGTATTCTCCAGACAAAGGTGTATCGGTCTCAAAATTAAAGTTCCACCTGCGCTTGTCCCGGTCTGAGAGCTCCCGGAGTTTGGATTTCATTTCACTGTTTAACTCGTCGTGGTCCACCGGCCCGAATAGATTCCTACAAACACTGGTACGGGCATGGAGAGGGAAGGTCCTCCGCGCAACGAGACGATCAGTGCTAGAAAGCTGGATATTTGACATTTTGATTTTTTTTAAGTCCAGAGGAGGGAAAAACAAATGTTTGTAGTAATCTTAAAAATCAGTCGCCTTGGATTTTCTGACGGAGTCTCTCCAGCTGTGGATATGCCCTTTTTTGCAGTCTGTGCTGACTGTTGTCCTCTCGGAACGCAGCATTTAAATGTATGTCCAATCTAAGCGACGATCTAGTATTTAAAGTCCGTAAGGTGTGTAAGCCTGAATTGCCACATCGGCGAAGCCAGCCATTGGTCTGTCTCTGCCCGGCCACCGAAAGCAGGTTACGCCTTCTGCTCTCAGTGCCTTGGGAGCAGTAACTGTTTTCGACCTGCTCAGTGTATGGTTGCCAGGTCGTGAGATAGCATGTATCCTCCGTAAATAACAGGTAATATCCCACTGTAACACGTAGACTATTTCCCCGAAGCCCTAGAGAGTTCAAGCTGTGATTTTACAAAATATTTAAGTTTCAAAATGTGGTTTTCTAACGATTAAATGTTTTTGGGTCTGCGTTTTTATAGCCCGTATTCTGTGCACAGTAGCTAAATATTTATAGCAGTCTGGTTAATCCTAACAAAGCTGGTAATTTCTGTGTTTGATGCAGAAGGCCCTCCACAGAGCGATGCGTAGATTTTGCCCTGTTTCTCTTTCCTAAATTCCCACGTTCATTTCTTGATTTTTTTCTATAAAAAATATAAAACTTTTCATATAAATTAAACAGACTTAATTAAATCGAATGGCTTCAAATGTTTATAAAAATACCCCGTGTTAACATAGACTCTTAACTGTTAACATAGGCTCTTAACTGTCGATTGTTCTGAATAATAGACGTAACCCTGCTGTATCTTTATATCATATATTTAATACAACCAAAAGTTGATGATTCTAATTAGGCATATTTCCGTTAACATCAGTTTATGATTCCGTGACTGTGACTGCAGTACAATGCAAATGTCTGCTTACCTAGCGTCTGAGCTTAATTAGCATGATCATATAGGACAAATCAGAAAGTCAGGGTACAAATTTGGTGGAACTTCCGAGTAATACTTTGTTGTTAATCACATTATTCTGATCAATTACAATATGCATATTCTGCCATAGATTTGGTCATGTTTATGTTACGTTTGGTAATTAAGTTCTAGCACAATTAAGGCAAAGTGAGGTATTTTGCTTTTAGTAATTTGATCAAAACACAGCAAATGAGCAAGATTACTGCGACATGTAGTCAAAGCTGTACGGGTAACGAGTGTAATTGTAGTCAGCTTTTGTCATTTCTTACAATTTCCTTACTTGACAGTTGTTTTCAATGAAATGTTGCCCCCTGCTGGTGGGAAATGCGACGTAGCGCTGTACATGTACCTGGTTTAGCTCTTGTTACGTCCATCCGTCAAACCACTTACGCTAAACATTGTGCTTGGGCTGGACCCCATTCCAGACAGTACAGAGGGCGAGGCCAGGGTTCCTTCTGTTAAATACATCGGAGGGCATATACGCCGCCCATAAAACAGATACGTAGCTAGATTAATGGCACCGTCAAGGTGGGATATATGATATTTTACATTAGATACTATTCATTTGAATCAATGATGTACATTTTTCGCAATAGTTATTGTTACAGAAAATATCTGGAGCTGGAATCCTGGTTCAGTCCCATGGAAGAGTGGCATCGTGGGCCCAGCCTTCAATCTGCACCCGACGTAAGTCAGCTTAGGAAACTGATTCAGTGGTGGACTTTGACTTTAATCACATCTACAGCTTGATTTTAGCAAGCAAGCCCACTGTTTGTTTTTCTAGGAGGGTGGGGGTGGAGGTGGGGGGCAGTGATGCCGCCAGTTAACCTTGGACCCCAGAGGGTTTTTTCTAACTGCTTGGGAGCTTTTGGCTTCTCTCCTTGGCTTCTAATACAATTCCTGAAATTCACTTATGACTTTTGGTTTTAAGGGTCCAACAGTGACATCCACTCAGCCATCACTGGAATTTGAACCAGCGACTTTCCAAGCACAGGAATAACCTCCTGTCTGACCTAGCCCCCTGCCCCCTGCCCCCTGTCCCCTGTCCCCTGCCCCCTGCCCCCTGTCCCCTGTCCCCTGCCCCCTGCCCCCTGTCCCCCGTCCCCACAATGAATTCTCAGCACAATCTTTACTACTCCAGTTTTTAGTCATAAACAGCAATGAAAACATATATTAAAAGGATAAAATACATTTACATTGAGCAATATTTCACTTCCAGAATGAGAAGAGAATTCATAATAATTTCTTCTATACTAATTCCTCTGTCACAGTTTTAATGTCACTTAACCAAAACGTTACACAGTCTGCTCAGTGGATTGTCTTTCAATTTTCTCTGCAGTGATCGTAACCCAGGATAATGTTAGGGTTTAGGGTTAGGTGTTAGGGTTAGTGGGTTAGGTTTAGGTGTTAGGGTTAGGTGTTAGGGTTAGTGGGTTAGGGTTAGGTGTTAGGGTTAGGGGGTTAAGGTTAGGGGGTTAGGGGTTAGGGTTAGGGGGTTAGGGGTTAGGGTCAGGGGGTTAGGGTTAGGGGGTTAGGGTTAGGTGTTAGGGTTAGGGGGTTAGGGTTAGTGGGTTAGGGTTAGGTGTTAGGGTTAGGGGATTAGGGTTAGGTGTTAGGGTTAGGGGGTTAGGGTTAGTGGGTTAGGGTTAGGTGTTAGGGTTAGGGGATTAGGGTTAGGTGTTAGGGTTAGGGGGTTAGGGTTAGGGGGTTGGGGTTAGGGTTTAGTCCCTTATTGTGCACACATCACACAGCTCTCGCATGATCCTGTTTATTTGTAAATAAAGCAAAACCTAACCTAAAAATCACCTTTGATTTTTGTTTTCGTATTTCCCAGCTCAAATCCTGGGCTCATCATGGTAACAAGTAACACGTGTTCACCTCCTATGCCTGAAACATCCAGTACCACTGAGTGCTTAGTCAGTGATTCTCAACCTGGTCCTCGGGCCCCCCCCCCCACCCCAACATAATTAGAATTTACTGATCATTGTTGACACACCACAGCACACAGTGCACAACAACGAAATGTGTCCTCTGCATTTAACCCATATGTGACAATGTGACATAGCAGGGGGCAGCTAATTCTGCGCAGGGGAGCAGTGCTTGGGGGCGACACCTTTCTGGTCAGGGATTCAAACCTGCAACCTTTCAATTACAAGTGTGCTTCTCTAACCAGTTAGCCTCCACTGCCCACTGCTCCCCCCCGAGCTGGCAGCAAAAACGTGGACTGTCTGGTAGGGAGAAAACACATGGACAGTCTAGGGGTCCCTATAGACCAGATTGAGAAACCCTGGTATAATTGATCTGTATGTCTAAATAATCTCAAATGCATCTTGATCTGAATCTGTAATTCTCAATGCAAATACAAAGCAGGCAGTGCAAAATCGCACTGGAAGTTCACATGGGAAGTTAGGACCTGTGGGATGATGCCCAAAATTCAGGGGAAACTGCAAATTCTGCTTGTAGTTGGTGTTGGTCATGAGTGCCAGTCAGCATAAGGAGAAGGGTGTAGGATTATGTCTTATTGATCATTAGGGGCTTAAATGCGAGGTGAGAGATGAGGCTGGGGAGGGCATGTGAGCTGAACATGACACATCTGCAGTTTCTGCTGGACAAAATGAAACTATCAAGTCATCGTTTTAATTAAAAAAGGACACTCCTTTGGGTCAAGTCATCGTTTTAGTTAAAAAAGGACACTCCTTTGGGTCAAGTCATCGTTTTAGTTAAAAAAGGACACTCCTTTGGGTCAAGTCATCGTTTTAATTAAAAAAGGACACTCCTTTGGGTCAAGTCATCGTTTTAGTTAAAAAAGGACACTCCTTTGGGTCAAGTCATCGTTTTAGTTAAAAAAGGACACTCCTTTGGGTCAAGTCATCGTTTTAGTTAAAAAAGGACACTCCTTTGGGTCAAGTCATCGTTTTAATTAAAAAAGGACACTCCTTTGGGTCAAGTCATCGTTTTAGTTAAGAAAGGACACTCCTTTTGGTCAAGTCATCGTTTTAGTTAAAAAAGGACACTCCTTTGGGTCAAGTCATCGTTTTAGTTAAAAAAGGACACTCCTTTGGGTCAAGTCATCGTTTTAGTTAAAAAAGGACACTCCTTTGGGTCAAGTCATCGTTTTAGTTAAAAAAGGACACTCCTATGGGTCAAGTCATCGTTTTAGTTAAAAAAGGACACTCCTTTGGGTCAAGTCATCGTTTTAGTTAAAAAAGGACACTCCTTTGGGTCAAGTCATCGTTTTAGTTAAAAAAGGACACTCCTATGGGTCAAGTCATCGTTTTAGTTAAAAAAGGACACTCCTTTGGGTCAAGTCATCGTTTTAGTTAAAAAAGGACACTCCTATGGGTCAAGTCATCGTTTTAGTTAAAAAAGGACACTCCTTTGGGTCAAGTCATCGTTTTAGTTAAAAAAGGACACTCCTTTGGGTCAAGTCATCGTTTTAGTTAAAAAAGGACACTCCTTTGGGTCAAGTCATCGTTTTAGTTAAAAAAGGACACTCCTTTGGGTCAAGTCATCGTTTTAGTTAAAAAAGGACACTCCTTTGGGTTATATAGAGCCCTTTCTGACATCAGGCAATGTTTGTGAAGTCATGTACTCTGCATGCTGCTAACATGGCTGGCCAGGTATGTATCCACTTTCTTTACATTTATATAGCAGACACTTTTGTCCAGTGAGAAAGTTGAAAGTGACATCACTCTGATTTATACAGAGATGTGCAGAATTGAAGTGATTATGCCGTACAGAGTTTTAGTACAAGACCTTGCCATTGCGCTCATAGTTGCCTTAGATTTAAACTCCACACTTCAGTCCATGCCTCACCAGCACTCCACTGCTGATCTTCAATAAATTCCAACACAACATCAACTAATGTGCTTTTGCCTTCTGCTATGCACTGTGGTATTCAGACTTCGGCAACAGTACTAAAAAGCTGGCTGGGAGCTGCTTCACATTCATATCTTGCTCACAATGATGTGAACAAGCCAGCCCTGTTAAAACCGACCAGAGCTTTGTCTTCCACTGGGGGTGGGTCTTGCACTGAGATTGTACTGTTTTGGTACAGCACTGACCCTCTCTCTTTAAACTTGTGGATCATCTATCAGAGATAACATCACTGTATTATGTGTGGGTCCAGAACCAGTATCAAATTCAGACTTATTAGCAATGGCTTGTTCCTCCAATATGCCTGAGCAACATCTGTTGCCCCTGGCAGTTCACTGTAAAGGGAGCATATCACAATAAGTGCATGCATGCCATAGACACAAAAGAGCAGCCCCATGCATACAGGCGGTTATTCCTGTCAGCCCACTAGAGACGCCCATTCAAATACACGAACAATAGGCTACACGTCCCTTCATGGCCTTAGTGGCAATACAGTGCAGCACCAAGCAAGTACTTGCTTGCAGAGAGTCATGCAAATCGCACTGAAAGGACGGTGCTCTTATAAGAATGAGACTTACTCAGTAAGTGTGACATGGTGACATTGGGTTTGGTGGCCCTGTCACTGTCCTTAATTCCCTTTGTCTGTGGTGCAAGACCTACATGCCAAGTTTTCCATGTCCCAAGTCTCATTGTGGATGGATCACATCCCTCTGAAGAACAAGCAAACAGCATGACTGCATGTAACCGGTTTCAGTGAATACACCATTTAACACCGAGAGAATTAAACATTCAATTGCTGTATCATGTCCAGCCTAGCAAATTCAAATCCAATTAATACTAAATTATCGTAGCATATCTTTTATTCTCACATATTTGAAAAGAAAGGTTTGATTCTATTTGTGTAAAATTTCTGTATAATTTAAAAAACTAAAACTAAGAAAGTCACACCTATGCTTATACAGTGTGTATAAGTTACAATCAAATACAGTTTACAGACTTCAAAGCAAATATCATGTTGACGTCTCACCTGGGCAAAGCGAGCCATGTTTGCACTGCTGCTGGGCCATCAGCTGCCCTTAGAATGACATCACAGCCGTGCGGAGTCAGCCTGTGCCTCTTCTGCCTGAGGTCACCTGTGCTGCATTTCCTGCATGAGATAAGAGCGCGCTGTGCAGGGCTGCAGGTCAACAGCTCAGGCGGAGCAGCTCGGGCAGAGCGGAGTGGGAGCCGCGGAGTGGGAGTCGCGGCGTGGGAGTCGGCAGTGAGGTACACAGACATGCCAGAGGAGGCAAAAGGCACCCAGCTGGTAGGTGCTGTCCTCACCCCACCTCCGCCACATTTACAGACCTCATCCTTTCGGGTTTTCATTCAGTGTTTATAGACTTTCGCCTTCAATTGGAGGTAGTGCAGTAACAAGAAAGTTCACATTACAGTGGCCACCGCTGGGAGTGTCTTCTGATAGTTTCATGAAGGTGCTTTTGTCCTTATTATTTTCACATCAAGGCCAGTAAAGCATGTTTGAGCTTCAGGCTAATAGTGGGGTTGTTCTAGCATGTAAGACTTTTCCTGGAAATACTGTGAAAATATATGGAATATACAAATTATGTATCACAATATTATGCTATCACAGTATTACACAGTTAAACATCCTCAAAATTAGTACACAAATGTGTAGATATTAAATGAGCAGTTTTATGGTTAATTAATCCTGAAAACTTCTATCTACCTCTGCTATGATATTGTTCTGCTATATTTACCTTGTATTAATGTTCCTGCATTTGGATCTGTTTAAAGTCCACGACGACACTCTGTATTGCGTTTTAGGTGAAAGTTGTAAGTCTTACTTTCCATTCTGAGGTGTCTACATATGTACGCGAAGGGAAATTGCAGGCAACATATTAATATGTTGATTGAGTTAAGGTCACACTAAAAGTGGCCATATTATTTATGAAACTGGCCGATGAAGCTGTTTGAGTTATGGTCACACTAAATGTTATTTATGAAACTGGCCGATGAAGCTGTTTGGGTTATGGTCGCACTAAATGTTATTAATGAAACTGGCCGATGAAGCTGTTTGACTTATGGTCACACTAAATGTTATTTATGAAACTGGCCGATGAAGCTGTTTGAGTTATGGTCGCACTAAATGTTATTAATGAAACTGGCCGATGAAGCTGTTTGACTTATGGTCACACTAAATGTTATTTATGAAACTGGCCGATGAAGCTGTTTGACTTATGGTCGCACTAAATGTTATTTATGAAACTGGCCGATGAAGCTGTTTGACTTATGGTCGCACTAAATGTTATTTATGAAATTGACTGATGAAGCTCTTGAAATAGGAAACAATAGAAATTTTACGTGATCTGGTGTTCAAGCATAAATGTTTTGTAACATGTGTATGATAAGCTGAGTGTCACTTGGAGCCCTTAACATTGGGTGGGGTCACATCTTCAAATCATGGACACCGGTGAACCTGCCCCAGACTTTTGCTGCTTTTCAGGCCTCACACATACATTCTGTTCTGCTCCACAGTTCTAGAATCCTACAATCTGGAACAGGGATAGGCCACCCTGTTCCTGGAGTGCTGGTACCCAATAGGTTTTCTATCCTGCCTGGTCTCTGATGAACCACACCTGATCTCAGGCCGAGAGTGACTCATCAGGTAGGATAGAAAACCTACCAGGTACCGGCACCCCAGGGTCATGGTTATCTACCACAATCTAGACGTTACCCGATTCTCTATGATGTCATACAGATTTATCATTTATAATTGTCCACTAGTATCTGCAGCCGGTATTGTGGCTTTTAAGTACACAGACAAAACCTGAAGGTTGTTGGCTCACATACCAAAAGGCTATAAACCCCTTTGTTATAGTCATTTTGGTCGATGAAGCCTTAAGCTTTCAGTATTTTTTTGTATCCGGGTCTTTAGCATAATATTGCCATCTCCTGAAGAACAATTTTATTATTGATACATTGATACATTATTGATACATTATTGAAACACGTCTCTAGCTGGAACATACCAAATACCAATAAAATGCAGTAATATTTTTTAAAAAAGTAATATCTTTAGACCTTTAAATCATCAGCCTCTTCTCTCTGCATTATGCCTAGAACTCATTTTAATGTTTTTTTTTAGAATATTTATTCTGTATTATCATAACGTATACAATATATATGTAGGTATATATGCAAATGCTGGTGTATAGGTACTGCTTGTTATGTTGCTATCATAGGCTATCATTATTTTGATTATTATCATTATTTTTGTGCACAAGTCGTAATAATATGGGTAGAAAATCACATTTGTTTTCATGCTATTTTCTTATGTCCTGATTTTGATAATCGTCCAGGTGTTTTTTGGTTTATTGTGCAATCCATTCCTTGTTTGGTTAATTGCTTTCACATTCAATCTGTCATCTGCCCTCTCACGCAAAATGGGATGCAAACAAATTGCCCAGCTCACCTGGAAAGGCTTTGTGAAGAGTGAGCTCCTTTGCATGTATGGAAAAAGGGACTGAAAGGAGATAGCCTGCTTAAACAGGCCAAGTGCTTCTCCACTGCTTTACATAAGCGGCGAGGCTCCTGAGGGTGAATGTATGACCAGGGCATCACTGTTTTTAGCTTGTTCATTTAATGGGCCCTTGTAGTAAATGTTAATGTAACGATCCTGACGATTTGGCTTTGTTGTGTGTGTACGTGTGTTGTGCCATCAGGGTTTGGTCCAGCAACAAGACTTGTGCAGAAAATGTGGGAAGACGATGACTCAGGGGCCAAAGTGAGTGAGCGGGACTTCAGGCCTACATCGACAATCATGTCTGAGTTGCTGACACATGAAGTGAAGTAGGAGACTGTGTGAAGGCTCCTTAAGCGACCTTCCAGTAATAGATAAACACGCTGTTTCAGACGGTCTTCCTGGTACAGGGCAGGAATGCTTATGCAAACAACAGCCAGCGCACAGCTACCATTGCCATCCACTGAAGGTTATCACACTTGACCATTGGTGGCTGGTTGCTGATTCACCATTTTAAACAAGCCACCAGTAGGAACACCCCAGTGGAAGTGGGAATGGAAATGGATACTAAAAGGATTGAAAATGATTACTGGGTAACTTGCATTGCCTCTTGCTAGACTTGGATGGGTGGACTAAAAACATCCCTTCTGTGAATTAGTAGCAGCAGTTCTCCTAATGCTCACACTCATGCTGAGACTCATGCTTACAGTCGTACTCACACTCATGTTCATACTCGTACTCACACTCATGCTGAGACTCATGCTTACAGTTGTACTCACACTCATGCTCATACTCGTACTCACACTCATGCTGAGACTCATGATCGCAATTGTACTCACACTCATGCTCATACTCGTACTCACACTCATGCTGAGACTCATGCTTACAATCGTACTCACACTCATTCTGAGACTCATGCTTACAATCGTACTCATACTCATGCTGAGACTCATGCTTACAATCGTACTCACACTCATGCTCATACTCACACTCATGCTCACAATCGTACTCACACTCATGCTCATCTTGTACTCACACTCATGCTGAGACTCATGTTCACACTCATACTCACACTCACGCTTACACCACAAGGCAGCCATCTCAACAGTATTATTTATACCAATGGTTGTCAAACTTTTCATCTGCACATCTACCAAACAGCATTGGCCAGCTTTTGAAACAAGCAAAATTCACTGAGTGGGGAACGATCATAAAACTTGCTAATGGATAGCAAATGACACAATTTGTCAAACTTGCTTTAGCATATTTGGAAAATCATCTCGTAACCCCTCCAAAGTATTTGTCAACCTCCTGGAGGGGTCCCGGTTCCGCCCCTCTCAAACCACTGATTTATCCCATTGTCTCACATTTGCATTCCCTGCCTCAGACCTGTGTGTGTGTGTGTGTGTGTGTGTGTGTGCGCGTGTGTGCATGCGTATTCGCTGACGTGCCTCCACAGAGCAGTGCCGGGGTGCCGCTGCTTCTCTCTGCTGCATGAAGGAATGGAGAAGATGGAGCTTAGCCAGAGGAAAGGCGAGCTGCAGGATAGCAGGCGCTTGGCTGCAGGACACGTGGGAGACATAGACTTCACAGGCTCCAATAAAACACGGGGGAAGGTACCACATTACGAACTGCAACAGCTTATAAGCCGCAGGGCAGCACAAAAACACAAAACAAAGCGTAGGATGAAATACTGATAAAAAAGACCTCAAAGCTATGCTGTAAGGCTCCAAAAGGCCAGATATTTCAATGACCTTTATCCTTAACAAGGCCCGAGTTGTCTCAGGGACTACATGAACCTAAACAAAGACATAAAGTAAATTAGGGCAGGGGTCAGCAACCAGCTCTTGTCTTATCTTTGCATAACTTCTCCATGTCTGCACTGTATGAAGACGCTTGATATTAAAGATAAAGTGCAAACTTCCACTGTTTAGACGGCTTTTTCAGTTTAACAGAGTGCAGTCAGTTTTGTGACGTCTCCGGACATTGTAAGCCGCAGAAGCCGTGCACCCCTGCTGAGTATGTTACAGAATGTTTTATCCTGTTTGCTAATTTCAAAAACTTTAAAATTCTGTGGCTCCAACAGTTTTCAGTAATTTTTCAAAACTGAAATCAGCTTTTCTTCTCACTTGGGCATGTGATCACCAGACTGGCTCTATGTGACTATACTCTCCCTATAGCAGTCATGAGTCTATGATTGTTGTCATGAGATTTTTCAGATATATTAAATAATGCACTCACAAACAGAAGGCTGTGATGTTTCTGCTAATGATGTGAATTCAGCTATGATGAGACGAACATTATTGTTCCTGGACTCCTAACACTCTTATCGTTGGGACAGTTTGTGCGGGTACGCTGCTCCACGGACCCTGCTCTCATCTATCAGCTACTCACGGAGCAGTGGGGGCTGGCCCCTCCCCACCTCGTGGTGTCCCTGGTAGGGGGGGATGAACTGGCACAGATGAAGCCTTGGTTGAGGGACACCGTCAGGAAGGGGCTGGTGAAAGCCACCCAGACCACAGGTTGGGGAGCAAACTCACTCAGACTATTCGCTCTGCTGCCTTCAGCTTGCTTTCCCTAACACTTGCTTAAACTCCTTTCCTTTGATCTGCCTTTTTGTAATATTTCTTGTCTTTCACCTGTTTTATTGTTTTAAATTTTTCTTTATAACAAGAGGAAATACCAACAGTTAAACCAGTAAAAATGTCTCTCATCTTTCTCATTCTTGATGAGTGTGGAGGAATGATTTGAAGGTATCTTCTGAATATTTGGCTCCCTAAGGTGCTTGGATCCTCACCAATGGCCTGAGATTTGGCATCACCAAGCATTTAGGACAGGCAGTGCGAGACCACTCCCTCGCCAGTACCTCCTCAAAGGTCCAGGTGGTAGCCATTGGCATTGCCCCCTGGACCATGATCCATAACAGAGATCTGTTGCTCTCCAACAAGGTGAGATCAACATTTGGTGTCTACCATTTTGAATCAGCCTTGGATGGACTTGTGTGATACTGTCCTGATAGGACTAATGTGTCTGTGTGAGTGGACAGACCTAGACTATCAAATATAGAGTTTTCATAGCATAGGTTATAACCTTGAACTTATGCTGAACTATTTAACCATAGCCTGACCAACCAGCGGCGTACCCAACAGAAGACCTGCCTCATGGAACGGTGTATTGCCTAGACTGCCACCATTCCCATTTTGTCCTGGTGGAGGAAGACTTGCAGACACCAGGCAGTACAAGTGAGATGATGGTCAAACTGCTAACTTACATCTCCCAACAACGCACTGGATATGGGGGTGAGCATGTGTCAATATGAGTGTGTGCTTCAAGGATAACTGTCCTGTTATTATAAATGTGTGGCACACTGTGCATCCATATATGTCTCTGGCTAGGGACTGGAAGCTTTGAGATTCCAGTGTTGTGCTTACTGGTGCATGGTGAACCAAAGATCCTCCAGGTCAGAATTTTCATTCACAAAAACAAAAAGTGGTTTTGGTGTAACCAGTGAGTGTTCTGAAACTATATTGTGCTGTCCATCTGCAGCGGATGTACAAGGGAATCTTGAACTCAACGCCCTGGCTGATCTTGGCAGGCTCGGGGGGCGTGGCAGACATCCTAGTGACACTAATAAACAAAGGATTCTGGGACACAGAGACCGTGGAGGAGTTACTGCTAGACACCTTCAACACAGGCTTGGAAACCTCAGACATGTCTGATTGGATCAGGCTGGTAAGAGATTCAGCTCATCACTCTATTGCATAAACAAAGCTGCTCCACAGACATTTTGTTGTTACTTTTTATTTAGATTCAGAAGATTGTCGAACATGGACACTTGTTGACAGTACATGATCCAGAACAGGAATGCTCTGATCTTGACACCGTCATCCTTAAGGCATTAGTTAAGGGTGAGTAGCATTGTTCCTAACATAGTTTTACAACAATATACATTCTATTTATATACAAAATCACACAAATATACTTGCAAATTGTTTATTTATATAATATATTATTACTTTAAAAGTACTTTATTAGTACTTTAAATTAGTTTAACTTTTAACTCTTATCTACATGGTCAAAACTGACCAACAATATTTATGAATAGTCATTTTAACTATCTACCAATCACAATTGGTCAACACTCCAACATTTCTACCCAAAACTCCCCAACCGTATGTCAGCTTGCAAAGCTCAAAGCCAGGAGGCACAGGACTACTTAGATGAGCTGAAGTTAGCAGTTGCCTGGAATAGGGTGGACATTGCAAAGAGCGAGATCTTCAATGGTGATGTGGAGTGGAGGGTAAGAATGGTTTTCTTTTCTGTAGCCTTTATATGTCTGTTTAAACACTGCAATAGGAGATACGACTCCAACAGGTAAGAGATTCTCTGTATGTGTTGCATACTTGGACAATAAGGTCTGATTCTGCTTCTGATTCCAACAGGCATGTGACCTGGAGGAAGTTATGATGGATGCTCTAGTTAACGACAAGCCAGATTTTGTGAAACTCTTCGTTGACAATGGGGTGAACCTTGGGGAGTTTCTCACCTATGGCCGGCTGCAGGAGCTGTACTGCTCAATATCAGAGAAGAGTCTGCTGTACTTTCTGCTGAAAAAGCACCAAGAGAAGCAGCTCCTGCTGGCTACAGCACGCACCCCTGGACCAGCGCACAGTGAGCCAGGGGAGCGGCAACCGCGATTCACATTGCACGAGGTCTCCAAGGTGCTGAAGGATTTCCTCCATGACTCCTGCAAGGGCTTCTACCAAAAGTTACCCACTGTGAGTAGGCTTAGTTAAGGAATGGATTCATGAATCATAGCTATCTGGGTTACAGCAATAACTTTCTGTCAAAAAACACTATGTGCTAGAGGTAGATGTTAGCAATTAGCCATCCACTGAAAGATCATCTGCTGAAAACATTCAGATGTAGTCATCTTTTAAAAGGATTAATTGATCATAGATTGATAAATGGATCAGTATTTGAAATAAACTGCAAGAGCTTATGTGGTAAATAGCCAGGGTCAGGTCAAATGCTGCAAATAATGTCTCTAAGTTTAATATCAAATAAGCACACTCATGAATGATTTGTCCCAGGAAAAGGGGAGCAAGAGCTTGCTTTCTCATGGACCTAAGAACCTCCCTGACCTGGAGAAGCACTGTGAGCATCCTTGGAGGGATCTGTTCCTGTGGGCTGTGCTGCAGAACCGGCAGCAGATGGCCTACTACTTCTGGGCCATGGTGAGCCAGAGCTGGTGCCTGCCAATGCACATTCATTACCATATTGTAAGCTGCCAAAACTGTAGTATGCGTAAAACCTACCGTATTGTAGTACATGATGTGGACAGGTGGACATCCTGATTTTGCCAAGTTTGCTGTGTCCTTGGTTGATCAAGGTAGGGGCTTGAGTTTCACTTCTTTAATAGTCTTCATCATATGACATCACCACGCTGATCCCTTTTTTATAATTTTCAAACGTGACACTTCCAGCCACTGAGCTGGAGGCCATGTGCAGCTCAGCAGGCTCCACCCCTGTGCCTGTGATTGGAATTTTCTTGGTTCAGTCCTTATTGTTTTTATTCTTCTTCTTATTATTATTATTACTATCATCATCATGAAATAAATGCACACCCTCACATCACTCTGTACAGTCTTTGCTCCTATGTTTTGTCTGTCCCTTAATAAAAGGCAAACTCAATAAAACAGGTACTTCAAAATCTGTGCACTTTACAACTTAACAGAAAACAGTGTTTTTGATTTTGATATGGTGACGTCATGCAATGAAGACTGTGACTGATTAAAGAAGTGAATTGCAAGCCCCTCCTTTTCTGATCCAGGGAGAAATTGAACTCAGCAAAATCAGGACAAGCAACAATTGGTAATATGACTCATATTTAAAAACATGCTAATAGGAGAATAGGAAGGGTGTGGAAGACATTTTGGTCTTTTTAAAGATGATATCAATGCTGAGCTTCAAGCGGATGTTAAATATTTTGCCACTACCTGGAAGTTTTCTTTCCAAGGGCCCAGAGGCAGTTGCAGCAGCATTGGCTGGCTGTAAAATCCTGAAGGAAATGACCCACCTGGAGTCAGAAGCTGAGTCAGCACGCAGCATGAAGGAAGCGAAGTACGAGCAGTATGCACTCGGTAAGGGAGAGCGCAACATGAAGGAAGCCAAGTACAAGTAGCATGCAGTCGGAAAGAGAGAGTGCGGGATGAAGGAAGCCAAGTATGAGCAGCAGGCAGTCGGTAAGAGAGAGTGCAGCATGAAGGAAGCCGAGTATGTGCAGTCGGGAAGTGAGAGCATGGCATGAAAGAAGCCGAGTACGAGCAGCATGCAGTCGGAAAGGGAAAGCGGGCATGAAGGAAGCCGAGTAGGAGCATCATGCAGTCGGAAAGAGACCGTGCGGCATGAAGGAAGCCAAGTATGAGCAGTCGGTAAGTCAGAGCGTGGCATGAAGGAAGCCGAGTATGAGCATTGTGCAGTCTGTAAGGGAGAGCGGGCATGAAGGAAGCCGAGTACGAGCATTGTGCAGTCGGAAAGGAAGAGCGAGCATGAAGGAAGCCGACTACAAGCATCGTGCAGTCGGAAAGGGAAACTGGGCATGAAGGAAGCCGAGTGGGAGCATCATGCACTCGGAAAGAGAGAGCGGGCATGAAGGAAGCCGAGTACGAGCATCGTGCAGTCGGTAAGGGAGAGCGGGCATGAAGGAAGCCGAGTAGGAGCAGCGTGCGGTCGATAAGGGAGAGCGCGGCATGAAGGAAGCCGAGTACGAGCAGCATGTAGGCGGTAAGGGAGAGCGCGGCATGAAGGAAGCCGAGTACGAGCAGCATGTAGGCGGTAAGGGAGAGCGCGGCATGAAGGAAGCCGAGTACGATCAGCTTGCAGTCGGTAAGGGAGAGCGGGCATGAAGGAAGCCGAGTACGAGTATTATGCAGTCGGTAAGGGAGAGCGGGCATCAAGGAAGCCGAGTACGAGCATCGTGCAGTCGGTAAGGGAGAGCGGGCATGAAGGAAGCCGAGTACGAGCAACGTGCAGTCGGAAAGGGAGAGCGGGCATGAAGGAAGCCGAGTACAAGCAGCATGCAGTTGGAAAGAGAGAGCGGGCATCAAAGAAGCCGAGTACGAGCATCGTGCAGTCGGAAAGGGAGAGCGGGTATGATGGAAGCTGAGTATGTGCAGTCGGTAAGTGAGAGTGTGGCATGAAGGAAGCCGAGTACGAGCATTATGCAGTCGGTAAGGGAGTGCGGGCATGAAGGAAGCCGAGTACAAGCAGCATGCAGTTGGAAAGAGAGAGCGGGCATCAAAGAAGCCGAGTACGAGCATCATGCAGTCGGAAAGGGAGAGCGGGTATGATGGAAGCTGAGTATGTGCAGTCGGTAAGTGAGAGCGTGGCATGAAGGAAGCCGAGTACGAGCATTATGCAGTCGGTAAGGGAGTGCGGGCATGAAGGAAGCCGAGTACGAGCATCGTGCAGTCGGTAAGGGAGAGCGGGCATGAAGGAAGCCGAGAACGAGCATCGTGCAGTCGGTAAGGGAGAGCGGGCATGAAGGAAGCCGAGTACGAGCAACGTGCAGTCGGAAAGGGAGAGCGGGCATGAAGGAAGCCGAGTACGAGCAACGTGCAGTCGGAAAGGGAGAGCGGGCATGAAGGAAGCCGAGTACGAGCATCGTGCAGTCGGTAAGGGAGAGCGGGCATGAAGGAAGCCGAGAACGAGCATCGTGCAGTCGGAAAGGGAGAGCGCGGCATCAAGGAAGCCAAGTACGAGCAGCATGCACTCGGTAAGTGACAGCGTGGCATAATGGAAGCAGAATATGTACAGTCGGTAAGTGAGAGCGTGGCCTGATGGAAGCCAAGGACGAGCAGCATGCAGTCGGTAAGTGAAAGCGTGGCATGAAGGAAGCCGAGTATGCGCAGTCGGTAAGTGAGAGCGTGGCCTGAAGGAAGCCGAGTATGCGCAGTCGGTAAGTGAGAGCGTGGCCTGAAGGAAGCCAAGGACGAGCAGCATGCAGTCGATAAGTGAGAGCGTTGCATGAAGGAAGCCGAGTACGAGTGTTGTGCAATCAGAAAGGGAGAGCGAGCATGAAGGAAGCCAAGTACGAGCATTGTGCAGTCGGAAAGGGAGAACGAGCATGAAGGAAGCCGAGTAGGAGCATCGTGCAGTTGGAAAGGGAAAGCGGGCATGAAGGAAGCCGAGTAGGATCATCATGCAGTCGGAAAGAGTGAGCGAGCATGAAGGAAGCCGAGTACGAGCATCATGCAGTCGGAAAGGGAAAGTGGGCATGAAGGAAGCCGAGTGGGAGCATCATGCAGTTGGAAAGAGAGAGCGGGCATGTAGGAAGCCAAGTACGAGCAGCGTGCGGTCGATAAGGGAGAGCGGGCATGAAGGAAGCCAAGCACGAGCAACGTGTAGTCGGTAAGGGAGAGCGCGGCATGAAGGAAGCCGAGTACGAGCAGCATGTAGGCGGTAACGGAGAGCGCGGCATGAAGGAAGCCAATTACGAGCAGCATGCACTCGGTAAGTGAGAGCGTGGCATGAAGGAAGCCGAGTACGAGCAGTCGGTAAGTCAGAGCGTGGCATGAAGGAAGCCGAGTATGAGCATTGTGCAGTCTGTAAGGGAGAGCGGGCATGAAGGAAGCCGAGTACGAGCATTGTGCAGTCGGAAAGGAAGAGCGAGCATGAAGGAAGCCGAGTACAAGCATCGTGTAGTCGGAAAGGGAAACTGGGCATGAAGGAAGCCGAGTGGGAGCATCATGCAGTCGGAAAGAGAGAGCGGGCATGAAGGAAGCCGAGTACGAGCATCGTGCAGTCGGTAAGGGAGAGCGGGCATGAAGGAAGCCGAGTAGGAGCAGCGTGCGGTCGATAAGGGAGAGCGCGGCATGAAGGAAGCCGAGTACGAGCAGCATGTAGGCGGTAAGGGAGAGCGCGGCATGAAGGAAGCCGAGTACGAGCAGCATGTAGGCGGTAAGGGAGAGCGCGGCATGAAGGAAGCCGAGTACGATCAGCTTGCAGTCGGTAAGGGAGAGCGGGCATGAAGGAAGCCGAGTACGAGTATTATGCAGTCGGTAAGGGAGAGCGGGCATCAAGGAAGCCGAGTACGAGCATCGTGCAGTCGGTAAGGGAGAGCGGGCATGAAGGAAGCCGAGTACGAGCAACATGCAGTCGGAAAGGGAGAGCGGGCATGAAGGAAGCCGAGTACAAGCAGCATGCAGTTGGAAAGAGAGAGCGGGCATCAAAGAAGCCGAGTACGAGCATCGTGCAGTCGGAAAGGGAGAGCGGGTATGATGGAAGCTGAGTATGTGCAGTCGGTAAGTGAGAGTGTGGCATGAAGGAAGCCGAGTACGAGCATTATGCAGTCGGTAAGGGAGTGCGGGCATGAAGGAAGCCGAGTACAAGCAGCATGCAGTTGGAAAGAGAGAGCGGGCATCAAAGAAGCCGAGTACGAGTATCATGCAGTCGGAAAGGGAGAGCGGGTATGATGGAAGCTGAGTATGTGCAGTCGGTAAGTGAGAGCGTGGCATGAAGGAAGCCGAGTACGAGCATTATGCAGTCGGTAAGGGAGTGCGGGCATGAAGGAAGCCGAGTACGAGCATCGTGCAGTCGGTAAGGGAGAGCGGGCATGAAGGAAGCCGAGAACGAGCATCGTGCAGTCGGTAAGGGAGAGCGGGCATGAAGGAAGCCGAGTACGAGCAACGTGCAGTCGGAAAGGGAGAGCGGGCATGAAGGAAGCCGAGTACGAGCAACGTGCAGTCGGAAAGGGAGAGCGGGCATGAAGGAAGCCGAGTACGAGCATCGTGCAGTCGGTAAGGGAGAGCGGGCATGAAGGAAGCCGAGAACGAGCATCGTGCAGTCGGAAAGGGAGAGCGCGGCATCAAGGAAGCCAAGTACGAGCAGCATGCACTCGGTAAGTGACAGCGTGGCATGATGGAAGCAGAATATGTACAGTCGGTAAGTGAGAGCGTGGCCTGATGGAAGCCAAGGACGAGCAGCATGCAGTCGGTAAGTGAAAGCGTGGCATGAAGGAAGCCGAGTATGCGCAGTCGGTAAGTGAGAGCGTGGCCTGAAGGAAGCCGAGTATGCGCAGTCGGTAAGTGAGAGCGTGGCCTGAAGGAAGCCAAGGACGAGCAGCATGCAGTCGATAAGTGAGAGCGTTGCATGAAGGAAGCCGAGTACGAGCGTTGTGCAATCAGAAAGGGAGAGCGAGCATGAAGGAAGCCAAGTACGAGCATTGTGCAGTCGGAAAGGGAGAACGAGCATGAAGGAAGCCGAGTAGGAGCATCGTGCAGTTGGAAAGGGAAAGCGGGCATGAAGGAAGCCGAGTAGGATCATCATGCAGTCGGAAAGAGTGAGCGAGCATGAAGGAAGCCGAGTACGAGCATCATGCAGTCGGAAAGGGAAAGTGGGCATGAAGGAAGCCGAGTGGGAGCATCATGCAGTTGGAAAGAGAGAGCGGGCATGTAGGAAGCCAAGTACGAGCAGCGTGCGGTCGATAAGGGAGAGCGGGCATGAAGGAAGCCAAGCACGAGCAACGTGTAGTCGGTAAGGGAGAGCGCGGCATGAAGGAAGCCGAGTACGAGCAGCATGTAGGCGGTAACGGAGAGCGCGGCATGAAGGAAGCCAATTACGAGCAGCATGCACTCGGTAAGTGAGAGCGTGGCATGAAGGAAGCCGAGTACGAGTATTATGCAGTCGGTAAGGGAGAGCGGGCATCAAGGAAGCCGAGTACGAGCATCGTGCAGTCGGTAAGGGAGAGCGGTTATATTGGAAGCTGAGTATGTGCAGTCGGTAATGAGAGCGTGGCATGAAGGAAGCCGAGTACAAGCAGCATGCAGTTGGAAAGAGAGAGCGGGCATCAAAGAAGCCGAGTACGAGCATCGTGCAGTCGGTAAGGGAGAGCGGGTATGATGGAAGCTGAGTATGTGCAGTCGATAAGTGAGAGCGTGGCATGAAGGAAGCCGAGTACGAGCATCGTGCAGTCGGTAAGGGACAGCGCGGCATAAAGGAAGCCGAGTATGAGCAGCGTGCAGTCGGTAAGGGAGAGCGGGCATGAAGGAAGCCGAGAACGAGCATCATGCAGTCGGTAAGGGAGAGCGGGCATTAAGGAAGCCGAGTACGAGCAACGTGCAGTCGGAAAGGGAGAGCGGGCATGAAGGAAGCCGAGTACGAGCAGCGTGCAGTCGGAAAGGGAGAGCAGGCATGACGGATGCCGAGTACGAGCATCGTGCAGTAGGTAAGGGAGAGCGCAGCATGAAGGAAGCCAAGTACGAGCAGCATGCACTCGGTAAGTGAGAGCGTGGCCTGATGGAAGCCAAGGACGAGCAGCATGCAGTCAGTAAGTGAAAGCGTGGCATGAAAGAAGCCGAGTATGCGCAGTCGGTAAATGAGAGCGTGGCCTGAAGGAAGCCAAGGACGAGCCGCATGCAGTCGATAAGTGAGAGCGTGGCATGAAGGAAGCCGAGTACGAGCGTTGTGCAATCGGAAAGGGAGAGCGAGCATGAAGGAAGCCGAGTAGGAGCATCGTGCAGTTGGAAAGGGAAAGCGGGCATGAAGGAAGCCGAGTATGCGCAGTCGGTAAGGGAGAGCGTGGCATGAAGGAAGCCAAGGACGAGCAGCATGCAGTCGATAAGTGAGAGCGTGGCATGAAGGAAGCCGAGTACGAGCGTTGTGCAATCGGAAAGGGAGAGCGAGCATGAAGGAAGCCAAGTACGAGCATTGTGCAGTCAGAAAGGGAGAGCGAGGATGAAGGAAGCCGAGTAGGAGCATCGTGCAGTTGGAAAGGGAAAGCGGGCATGAAGGAAGCCGAGTAGGAGCATCATGCAGTCGGAAAGAGAGAGCGGGCATGAAGGAAGCCGAGTACGAGCATCATGCAGTCGGAAAGGGAAAGTGGGCATCAAAGAAGCCGAGTACGAGCATCGTGCAGTCGGTAAGGGAGAGCGGGTATGATGGAAGCTGAGTATGTGCAGTCGGTAAGTGAGAGCGTGGCATGAAGGAAGCCGAGTACGAGCATCGTGCAGTCGGTAAGGGAGAGCGCGGCATAAAGAAAGCCGAGGATGTGCAGCGTGCAGTCGGTAAGGGAGAGCGCGGCATGAAGGAAGCCGAGTACGAGTAGCTTGCAGTCGGTAAGGGAGAGCGCGGCATGAAGGAAGCCGAGTACGAGCAGCTTGCAGTTGGTAAGGGAGAGCGCGGCATGAAGGAAGCCGAGTACGAGCAGCTTGCAGTCGGTAAGGGAGAGCGGGTATGATGGAAGCTGAGTATGTGCAGTCGGTAAGTGAGAGCGTGGCATGAAGGAAGCCGAGTACGAGCATCGTGCATTCGGTAAGGGAGAGCGCGGCATAAAGGAAGCCGAGTATGAGCAGCGTGCAGTCGGTAAGGGAGAGCGGGCATGAAGGAAGCCGAGAACGAGCATCATGCAGTCGGTAAGGGAGAGCGGGCATTAAGGAAGCCGAGTACGAGCAACGTGCAGTCGGAAAGGGAGAGCGGGCATGAAGGAAGCCGAGTACGAGCAGCGTGCAGTCGGAAAGGGAGAGCAGGCATGACGGAAGCCGAGTACGAGCATCGTGCAGTAGGTAAGGGAGAGCGCAGCATGAAGGAAGCCAAGTACGAGCAGCATGCACTCGGTAAGTGAGAGCGTGGCCTGATGGAAGCCAAGGACGAGCAGCATGCAGTCGGTAAGTGAAAGCGTGGCATGAAAGAAGCCGAGTATGCGCAGTCGGTAAGTGAGAGCGTGGCCTGAAGGAAGTCAAGGACGAGCCGCATGCAGTCGATACGTGAGAGCGTGGCATGAAGGAAGCCGAGTACGAGCGTTGTGCAATCGGAAAGGGAGAGCGAGCATGAAGGAAGCCAAGTACGAACATTGTGCAGTCGGAAAGGGAGAGCGAGCATGAAGGAAGCCGAGTAGGAGCATCGTGCAGTTGGAAAGGGAAAGCGGGCATGAAGGAAGCCGAGTATGCGCAGTCGGTAAGGGAGAGCGTGGCATGAAGGAAGCCAAGGACGAGCAGCATGCAGTCGATAAGTGAGAGCGTGGCATGAAGGAAGCCGAGTACGAGCGTTGTGCAATCGGAAAGGGAGAGCGAGCATGAAGGAAGCCAAGTACGAGCATTGTGCAGTCGGAAAGGGAGAGCGAGGATGAAGGAAGCCGAGTAGGAGCATCGTGCAGTTGGAAAGGGAAAGCGGGCATGAAGGAAGCCGAGTAGGAGCATCATGCAGTCGGAAAGAGAGAGCGGGCATGAAGGAAGCCGAGTACGAGCATCATGCAGTCGGAAAGGGAAAGTGGGCATCAAAGAAGCCGAGTACGAGCATCGTGCAGTCGGTAAGGGAGAGCGGGTATGATGGAAGCTGAGTATGTGCAGTCGGTAAGTGAGAGCGTGGCATGAAGGAAGCCGAGTACGAGCATCGTGCAGTCGGTAAGGGAGAGCGCGGCATAAAGAAAGCCGAGGATGAGCAGCGTGCAGTCGGTAAGGGAGAGCGCGGCACGAAGGAAGCCGAGTACGAGCAGCTTGCAGTCGGTAAGGGAGAGCGCGGCATGAAGGAAGCCGAGTACGAGCAGCTTGCAGTTGGTAAGGGAGAGCGTGGCATGAAGGAAGCCGAGAACGAGCAGCATGCAGTTGGAAAGAGAGAGCGGGCATCAAAGAAGCCGAGTACGAGTATCGTGCAGTTGGTAAGGGAGAGCGGGTATGATGGAAGCTGAGTATGCGCAGTCGGTAAGGGAGAGCGTGGCATGAAGGAAGCCAAGGACGAGCAGCATGCAGTCGATAAGTGAGAGCGTGGCATGAAGGAAGCCGAGTACGAGCGTTGTGCAATCGGAAAGGGAGAGCGAGCATGAAGGAAGCCAAGTACGAGCATTGTGTAGTCGGAAAGGGAGAGCGAGCATGAAGGAAGCCGAGTAGGAGCATCGTGCAGTTGGAAAGGGAAAGCGGGCATGAAGGAAGCCGAATACGAGCATCATGCAGTCGGAAAGGGAAAGTGGGCATGAAGGAAGCCGAGTACGAGCAACGTGCAGTCGGAAAGGGAGAGCGGGCATGAAGGAAGCCGAGTACGAGCAGCGTGCAGTCGGAAAGGGAGAGTGCAGCATGAAGGAAGCCAAGTACGAGCAGCATGCACTCGGTAAGTGAGAGCGTGGCCTGATGGAAGCCAAGGACGAGCAGCATGCAGTCGGTAAGTGAAAGCGTGGCATGAAAGAAGCCGAGTATGCGCAGTCGGTAAGTGAGAGCGTGGCCTGCAGGAAGCCAAGGACGAGCCGCATGCAGTCGAAAAGTGAGAGCGTGGCATGAAGGAAGCCGAGTACGAGCGTTGTGCAATCGGAAAGGGAGAGCGAACATGAAGGAAGCCAAGTACGAACATTGTGCAGTCGGAAAGGGAGAGCGAGCATGAAGGAAGCCGAGTACGAGCATCATGCAGTCGGAAAGGGAAAGTGGGCATGAAGGAAGCCGAGTGGGAGCATCATGCAGTCGGAAAGAGAGAGCGGGCATGAAGGAAGCCGAGTAGGAGCAGCGTGCGGTCGATAAGGGAGAGCAGGCATGAAGGAAGCCAAGCACGAGAAACGTGCAGTCGGAAAGGGAGAGCGGGCATGAAGGAAGCCGAGTACGAGCATCGTGCAGTCGGTAAGGGAGAGCGCGGCATGAAGGAAGCCGAGTACGATCAGCATGTAGGCGGTAAGGGAGACCGCGGCATGAAGGAAGCCAATTACGAGCAGCATGCACTCGGTAAGTGAGAGCGTGGCATGAAGGAAGCCGAGTACGATCAGCTTGCAGTCGGTAAGGGAGAGCGGGCATGAATGAAGCCGAGTACGAGTATTATGCAGTCGGTAAGGGAGAGCGGGCATCAAGGAAGCCGAGTACGAGCATCGTGCAGTCGGTAAGGGAGAGCGGGTATGATGGAAGCTGAGTATGTGCAGTCGGTAAGTGAGAGCGTGGCATGAAGGAAGCCGAGTACGAGAAGCATGCAGTTGGAAAGAGAGAGCGGGCATCAAGGAAGCCGAGTATGAGCAGCATGCAGTCGGTAAGAGAGAGCGCAGCATGAAGGAAGCTGAGTATGTGCAGTCGGTAATGAGAGCTTAGCATGAAGGAAGCCAAGTACGAGTATTATGCAGTCGGTAATTAGAGCGGGCATGAAGGAAGCCGAGTACGAGCATCATGCAGTCGGAAAGGGAGAGCGGTCATGAAGGAAGCCGAGTACGAGCATCATGCAGTCGGTAAGTGAGAGCGTGGCCTGAAGGAAGCCAAGGACGAGCAGCAGGCAGTCGATAAGTGAGAGCGTGGCATGAAGGAAGCCGAGTACGAGCATCGTGCAGTTGGAAAGGGAGAGTGAGTATGAAGGAAGCCGAGTACGAGCATCGTGCAGTCGGAAAGGGAAAATGGGCATGAAGGAAGCCGAATGGGCGCATCATGCAGTCGGAAAGAGAGAGCGAGCATGAAGGAAGCCGAGTACGAGCATCATGCAGTCGGAAAGGGAAAGCGGGCATGAAGGAAGCCGAGTAGGAGCATCATGCAGTCGGAAAGAGAGAGCGGGCATGAAGGAAGCCGAGTACGAGCATTGTGCAGTCGGTAAGGGAGAGCGTGGCATGAAGGAAGCCGAGTATGTGCAGTCGGTAAGTGAGAGCGTGGCATGAAGGAAGCCGAGTACGAGCATCGTGCAGTTGGAAAGGGAAAGCGGGCATGAAGGAAGCCGAGTAAGAGCAGCGTGCAGTCGGTAAGGGAGAGCGTAGCATGAAGGAAGCCGAGTACGAGCAGCTTGCAGTCGGTAAGGGAGAGCGTGGCATGAAGGAAGCCGAGTACGAGCAGCTTGCAGTCGGTAAGGGAGAGCGTGGCATGAAGGAAGCCGAGTACGAGCAGCTTGCAGTCGGAAAGGGAGAGCGGGCAAGAAGGAAGCCGAGTACGAGCAGCTTGCAGTCGGTAAGGGAGAGCATGGCATGAAGCAAGCCGAGTACGAGCATCATGCAGTCGGAAAGAGAGACTGGGCATGATGGAAGCCAAGTTCAAGCAGCTTGTAGTCGGTAAGGGAGAGCGTGGTATGAAGGAAACCGAGTACGAGCAGCGTGCAGTCGGTAAGGGAGAGCGCAACATGAAGGAAGCCGAGTACGAGCAGCTTGCAGTTGGTAAGGGAGAGCGCAGCATGAAGGAAGCTGAGTTTGAACATCATGCAGTCGGAAAGAGAGAGCGGGCATGAAGGAAGCCGAGTACGAGCCGCTTGCAGTCGGTAAAGGAGAGCGCGGCATGAAGGAAGCCGAGTACGAGCAGCTTGCAGTCGGTAAGGGAGAGTGCAGCATGAAGGAAGCTGAGTACGAGCAGCGTGCAGTCGGTAAGGGAGAGCGCGGCATGAAGAAAGCCGAGTACGAACAACTTGCAGTCTGTAAGGGAGAGCGCGGCATGAAGGAAGCCGAGTACGAGCAGCTTGCAGTCGGTAAGGGAGAGCGCGGCATGAAGGAAGCCGAGTACGAGTAGCTTGCAGTCGGTAAGGGAGAGCGTGGGATGATGGAAGCTGAGTATGAGCAGCGTGCAGTCGGTAAGGGAGAGCGTGGCATGAAGGAAGTCGAGTATAAGCAGCGTACAATCGGCAAGGGAGAGCCTAGGATGAAGGAAGCTAAGTACGAGCAGCGTGCAGTTGGTAAGTGAGAGCGCAGCATGAAGGAATGACAGCTACCTAACTTAAAATGAGTATGCAATCATTCTGTTTACTTGAAGTGTCACACTTCAGCAAACAGTAATATTGCATTAATTGTGTATTAGAGACAGTAATCAGCTTTTGATTAACATTATGAATCTTCTGTAATCATTTGTGAGCCTAGCCTATATGGGGAAGATCATTAAACCCTTTTCTTAGCCACATCACATACACAGAACCCTTTGAAAATGGACTGGGTTTTAGGTGGTCCATTTCCTGAAGTTAGTCTGGCTTCCCTGCTTTCCTGCTGCTCTCTTGTGGTTATCCTCATATGCAGGGTCTGAGATTCACACTTTATTCTTCACATATTTTATTGATGGATACTAGCTAAAAAAAAGAAAAGAAATCATGGTGTGTTTTTGTTTTGCAGACCTATTCAGCGAGTGCTACTCCAACAGTGAGGACCGGGCGTACGCACTCCTGGTGAGGAAGACATGCTCCTGGAGCAAATCTACGGTTCTAAATCTGGCCACCGAGGCAGATGCTAAGTGCTTCTTTGCCCATGACGGCGTCCAGGTTAGAATGGCCTAGAACACAAAAGCAAATCCTTTTAATATTACATATCTAATTGTCTTTCATCATTCCACATTTATCCCACCTGAACTACCACAACATAACTGCGCTCTCAGTTTGAACTAAGGAATTAAAGATGTTGTTGAGTAAAAGCTCCAGGCTGTACAGTGAAAAGAAACAGACATGTGCTGGTTTTCACCCCCCTATTATTGGTATGTGCGTCATCTACCTTAGAGAGACCCAAGAGATGCGTAACTTGCCACTCCAAACTGGGAGTGCCTGTCTTAGAGAAGCATACGGCATTAAAACCATCATTCTATCAAGCACAGACATGGATATCTGAGACTATCAACTGCCATGGTAGCTCAAGCGCTACCTTTATACTTTCTACATTTCACAGGCTCTGTTGACGAAGATCTGGTGGGGTGCCATGGCCACTGACACTGCCATTTCCAAGCTGGTCCTGTCTTTCTTCTTCCAGCCTCTTATCTGGACGAACCTCATTAAATTCAGGTACAAACTGTAGCTGAGAGGGCATGTAGGTGACAACATGTCAAACCTTAAAAATAACTACCTCTGTGTGTTTGTTTGTGCTCATCTAAGTGAGGAGGAGCTGGACAGCAGCCACAAGGGAGAGCAGTTTGCAGAGCTGGACAGTCTGGAGACTGAGAAGGCCCTCCTACTGACAGAAGATGATCACATGTGTGTGCCCTCGCCAGGCTATCAAGCACCCTGGTCATATGTGTAAGCTGATCCACACTCTGACCTTAAGCTGCTCATTACAGGGAGTCCGGTGCGGCCGATCCATTAGCACCCCTGAGCACCAGTGCGGTCTGGACCCAGTTCCTACTCCGCCGTTGGCGGCGCTTCTGGAGTGCCCCCGTAACCGTCTTCTTGGGCAACGTCCTCATGTACTTCGCCTTCCTCATCCTCTTCACCTACGTCCTCCTCCTTAACTTCCACCCCCCACCCCCATATGGCCCTTCCATGGCAGAAATTGTCCTGTACTTCTGGGTCTTTACGCTGGTGCTGGAGGAGTTGCGGCAGGTAGGTCTAGGGCTTTTTGTTATGTAGGTCAACAGAATGAAAAGCGTCCTGCACCCTAGAATGCTGTTATGTGCCGTTTCAGAGCTTCTTCACTGATGAGGACACCAACATCCTTAAAAAATTCAAACTCTATGTGGAGGACAATTGGAACAAATGTGATATGGTGGCCATCTCCCTCTTTGTGGTGGGTGTATCCTGCAGGTACTGTCCACATCTCTGTATCTCCACCAAGACATTTTCCAATGCTCTCGTAAAATGAAGACTGTTTATGCTGATGCATTGATATAGTAACACTCAATATAGCATCTTTATAGAGAGTAATAATTCTGCCAAAGTCCGTGCCCATTTATCTGCCTTTACAGAATGGTGGAGAGTGTGTATGAGGCGGGGCGGACAGTGCTGGCCTTGGACTTCATGGTCTTCACTCTCCGACTCATACATATCTTTGCGATCCACAAGCAGCTGGGGCCCAAGATCATTATTGTGGAGAGAATGGTGATGGAAACAAATTAACATTTTAAGATACATAAATGTTAAGGGGGGGACATTTATTCTAAAACACATAAGGGACACAAAGTGATATCGACTCATCTATGGTTTATGTGTCTCATCACGTCGCTCATCCCCAAAGATGAAGGATGTCTTCTTCTTCCTGTTCTTCCTGAGCGTCTGGCTAATTGCTTATGGCGTAGCCACCCAAGCACTGCTGCACCCCAATGACCCCCGACTGGACTGGGTCTTCCGTAGGGCGCTGTATCGGCCCTACCTGCATATCTTCGGACAGATCCCTCTAGAGGAGATTGATGGTAAGAGCAGGAGGTCCAGTGAATATAAACAGCACATTACAATATTTCAGTACTGTAATGTGGTGGCTGCAGCCTTCAGAACTGGCTTTGTTCACAGTTTACACTGTTAGCAATTAAGCCCATAATAACACACCCATGTAAGGTGCCTTGGGGCAGCTGTCTTGTGAAAGGCGCTATATAAAAATAATTGAATTGAATGCTGCTTATGGTTTAGCTCTATATACAGCTTTTATTTGATTTTCTTATCATGCTGCGCTTATCTTCATCAGCGGCACGAATGCCTGAGACAAACTGCACGACTGACCAGGAGGAGATCATTCTGGGCAAGCTTCCACCGTGTCCTAACATCTACGCCAACTGGCTGGTCATTCTTCTGCTGGTCATCTTCCTGCTGGTCACCAATGTGCTCCTGATGAACTTGCTTATTGCCATGTTTAGGTCAGTACCAGAGTTTGGAACACATTTTCAGGGAAAAGAGGTGACAAGCATGAACTCACCCCCATCCCATCATCACCTCACCCTAACCCTAACCCTAAGCCTATACCTATCCCTAAGCCTAAGCCTAACTCTAACCCTAACCCTAACCCTAACCCTAACCCTTTCCATTCATGTAGAGCTAATGCTATGTATCTCATCTGAGAGTCCAGGCGTTAATTGTCCCATAAAAAGGTTAAAACTGTCTCAGTTTTTTGATCTTACCAGTAGCTCACTCATCTCACCCCTCTTGCAGTTACACCTTTCAGGTAGTTCAAGGAAATACTGACATTTTCTGGAAGTTTCAACGTTACAACTTGATTGTGGAGTACCACAGCAGACCAGCTCTGGCCCCGCCCTTTATCATCATCAGCCACTGCTCCCAGTTACTGCTTAGCCTTGTGAAGAAGACCGAATCAAAACAGGAACCTCTTGGTTGGTAAAGCCCAGTCTAACATTACTGTCTCCATTTGAAAGCATGCATGAAAAGCATACAGAACAGACTCACACTGTCTAAAAATCATGTGCTAGAATGTGTCTCTGGCTTTGTCCAATCAGAAAGAGAGCTATCACCTGGACTGGACCAGAAGCTGATGATCTGGGAGAGTGTACAAAAAGAGAACTACCTTGCAAATCTGGAAAGTCAACAGCGGGATAGCAGTGAAGAGAGACTCAGGAACACCTCTTCAAAGTCAGTTCTTCCAGGAAGGAACATTCTACTCTAGGGTCAAGGCCTATATTGTGGCACAGAACAATACCAGTGCTTCAACCGCAGGATTTAAACTTAGGTACACTTACTGGTCACTTTATTAGGTACACCTTTCCAGTACTGGGTTGGACCCCCTTTTGTCTTCAGAACTGCCAAAAGTCTTTGTGGTATAGATTTAGCAAGGTGTTTGAAACATTCCTCAGAGACTTTGGTCCATGCTGACGTGATGCATCACACAGTTGCTGCCGATTTGTCAGCTGCACCTTCATGATGCGAATCTCCTGTTCCACCACATCCCATATGAGCTCTACTGGACTGAGATCAGGTGACTGAGGAGGCCTTTTGAGTTCATCAAACTCATTGTTATGTTTAAGAAAGCAGTCTGAGAAGTGAGCTTTGTGACATGGTGCGTGATCCTGCTGGAAGTAGCCATTAGAAACTGAGTACACTGTGCTCATTAAGGGATGGACTTGGGCATCAACAATACCCAGGTAGGTTGTGGCATTTAAATTCATAGTTTTCTGTAACATGACTGGCTTGGAGACTGGAAGGGCAAAAAACCTTTCCAACAAGGCGACTGACAATTGAGACTCCATATACCTGCAGCACAGGTCAGGTAATTTTCCTTTTGTTGCCAAGCAACAAATATTTATATTGTCAGGATCCACGGAGGACAGGCAGGCAGGCAGGCAGCAGGGAAGGACGAGGCGGGTAGGTGGAATTGCGGGATAACAGGGTTATTAGGGGAGACAGGGCAGACAGCTACGAACAATGACCAACATCAGACAGGGCAGACGGCTACGAACAATGACCTACATCAGACAGGGCAAGACGTGGACTGATATACAAGAGACAAGTCGAAATAACAGGGAACAGCTGGGCACAGTCGGGGAAGCACACGTGGATGATGAGGGGGCGTGGCACACACGAGGATCGGACGAGCTGGGCGTGACATTTATTACCTATCAACAGATTAAAAACATATATATGACATCAAACTGCATGTTTTGGGTATTTGAATACAGCACCTGGCCCAGTATTTCAGTTGCTAAATACACCGACGTCCCTGCCAGAGTTCCACTTTGGTCACACACACACACACACACACACACACACACACACACACACATCCCTCCCCTTACACTGCCGCCAACATGAAAACGAACAGACATTGCTGGTGCCGATGGTGAAACGTGCCAGTGCGATCAATTCCCCCGGTTACTTACAGAACAACTTTCATTTGAAATTACAAGTGGAGTTTATCCAATGTTTTGGAGCTTTGTGTCTCCCATGCTTATTTAACTAAAATTCCCCATTCCGGTTGTCCGGTGGGACAGCGACACACAGAAGTGGTCAGGAGCTGCAAAAGTGCCAGGTGCTCTGAACCAGGAACTAGGTTCCTGAACTTGGGTGTGAAAGTGTCCTTTCATGGTTGTCATTCATTCCCTCTCCAGGGACTGAGGTACATCTAATGGCACAAATCTGCAGTCTCCTCCTTTCTGGCTTTTCTTTCTCATCCAAACCAGGCTTGTCGCCAAATTCCCTACCATCCAAAAGTCGCAACAGAAATCGAGTCTCAGCTGACCAGCCAACATTTTTCCAATCTCCCTGTATCTCATTCTGGTGAGCCTGACAGGCCCATGGTAGCCTTAGTTTCTTGCTTTTAACTGACAGGAGTGGCACCTGGTGAGATCTTCTGCTGCTGTAGTAAATCTGCTTCAAGGTTCAAAGTGTTGTGAGAAATTTTGTTCTGCATACCTTGTTTGTACCGAGTGGTGATTTGAGTTACTGTTGCCTTTCTATCAGCCTGAACCAGCCTGGCCATTCTTCGCACCACTGCCATCAGCCATCAGTAAGGCATTTTCACCCAGAAAACTGCTGCTCACGGGATGTTTTTTATTTTTCAGCCCATGCTCTGTAAACCATAGAGATAATTATCCATTAAAATCCCAGTAGATCAGCAGTTTCTGAAATGCTCATGTCTGGTACCAACACTCATACCGCAGTCACTTAACTCACCTTTCTGCCCCATTCTGATCTTTGATGTGACATTAACTGAAGCTTCTGATCTGTATCTGTATGATTTTATACATTGTGCTGCTGATATATGATTGGCTGATTACAGGTGTACCTAATAAAGTGGCCAGTGGGTGTATATAAGGCAACTTAAAATCCAATAACTTCGGGTTTTGCCCTATTATTTTACCAAAAATTAAAATGATATATTAGAGGCTTAAAGCATTGTTACTACAACATTTATATTTACATTGTTTTCTAGTGCTATTTTGACATTTTAATGTATTTTTTGAGTCCCTTTCCTACATAACTTATTTATTAGAAACACTTATATTAAATACAGGATGCAAACCCTATTGAAGATTGTTGGAGGGTACAAGGAACAGGAAAAGCGCCTGTCATCTGTGGAAGCTGAGGTACAAAAATTACACACAGAAAACATAACGATGTGTGAGCTTACTGTAGATGTAACCTTCCTTTCTCAGGCGGTGAGATGATTACTCGCTGCCAGCACTTTGACCCATATCAGTCGTAATTCTGAGCAGAAGCAGAAACAGCCCTCTCCCTTCCAGGTGAAATACTGCTCTGATGTGCTCTCCTGGATGGCAGACTGCTTTGCTAAAAGCACACTGAAGTGTGACAGGGAGGCTCCCATAGCCCCCGGTAAGCCCCCCAGCTCTGACCGTGCGACTCATGCTTTGGTTATTTTTGTCACTCTTCCTTTAGGTATCATACAGTCAAATCCCATTATTCATATGGAATGGCTAGTTTAAAGGTGAAGACGCTTGTCTTCGCAGGGTATTTTAAATAACTAAGCATTTTGAAATGTAAACATGGATGTCTGCAGGTGTTACAGATGTTGCTCTGTGTTCGTGTTGTACAGGGACCTGGGGAAACAACCCCAGACACCGCGGCCCAGATGGGAACACAGACAGTAGCCAGTCCAGGTCTGATGCTAAAAAGGAAATGCAGTACATTGATGAGTAACAGCATCTCACTCGTAGCCCTCTTGAATTCACATTAACTGTAAGAACGAAGCATTCCACAGCGCCTCCCATCGTGCCTTTCATGCCTGTGAAGCGCACGACTGAAATGTGCTTGCAAGATGGGGCTTGAATTTGTATGTATTGCGTTGTCGCCCCCTGTTGGTAGTGGCCCCTACAAGAAGAGACCGGAGGATGATGGCCTCTTGACAGCAGTGCACTCTGTCCAGTTTCTTTCTTTCTTTCTTTCTTTCTTTCTTTCTTTCTTTCTTTCTTTCTTTCTTTCTATCAGATATAGGCACTACATTTCCTGTATAGGTACATCTTTCAACTGCAACAATATATGAATTGTTTTTATTTTTATTGTTTTAATTGTCATTAATATAGATTCGCTTATTTATTCAGCATGCCATTTTGTCTGTTTTAATATTAGATATGCATTAAATAAATGAAGTTTAAAATCATTTTGTGTGTAAATTGCTTCGGAATTACGAGATATTAAATGAAAATTGAAATACATAATGCAATGAAGAGCTTCAGTAAAGTACCTGAATCTACAGGTGGTGGTAGACTGACTCATCGGCTCACCGTGACCTCACATCTCTAGGGCTCTGGGTTCGATTTCAACCCCCAGCTCTCTGTCACTGGTTTGTTCCCTGTATTCTTGTGAGTTTCCTGCTGCAGTCTAAAAATATGCAGTTAGGTGGACTGGCTTCTGTGAAGTGCCTGTATTCTGGGCTTGTTTGTGTGAATGTGTAATTTGCGATACACTGGCACCATGTTGAAGTCGCCCCCACCCTGTGCTTCCAGGAATAGTCTTCAGGGTCAGCATGCTCTCATCTGAATCAGCAGATGTGGAAAGGAGATGGATCAGTTACTCTACAGGGAGCAGAGACCACAGTAAAAACTTTGGAACTTCATTGGTCACCAAGAGAAAAGGAACAGGAAAGGCAACAATTTATTCTATACAAAAGGTTTAAAGGTTAGAGGTTCAAACATGCTGTTTGCAGAGCATGATGACGTGTTTACAATGGGACAGAAAACTGGCGCAACAAAAGATATTCTGTGGTACATGAAAAATAAGGTGACAAATCCTCCAAAATGGAGCTGCTCTCAGAATGGTGGAAAACAAAAATCTTTGCTGGGTGCTCTGATGGTGAGTCACTGAGGTCAACAACCTTTAAGATCCAGCTAATACTGGATCTTGGGGAAGAAAGAAATTACATAACAGAGATATTGCCCTCATAATGGTGTCACTGACTGATACAGTCTATTCTCTAAGTAGAATTTTACCATAATGGACAGGGTCACAATAGCTTCACAAGGTCCATTTCAGTCTGCAGATCAAGCATCGTGGACCGACAGATGAGAAGTTCACTCTGTAAGAGCAGCACATGGTTCTTCCTCCCAGAAGGCCACCGATTCTCCCTATCCTGCGATTTCTACCACTGCATTAGTTCCTTGCCCCAAAATAGATCCATGGGCCGTTGGTTCTAATCCTATCTTATTATCGGTCTTATATTTTTATTGGTTCTATAGTAATGTTATTCTGAGACTTCCAATGGGCAAAGTGAAGCTTAAGATGTCTCTCCCTGACAGCAGGCATCATCCAGAAACCGAAGATAACAGGGGGATCTGCCTTGCAGACACACAAACATAATGATCTCATCTACGCTCTTATGGATAAACACATTTTCATGAATAAAGAAAATTTCTATTTTATACTATTTCAGTTTTATTTTACTATGGGTTCAATGAATATGATGATTTTAAACATCTATATCAGATCTAATATAATTATTCACTCACCATTTTTACACCCTAATTGACCATTATAAGGACCATTAGGTTTGTAACTAATACATGACATGTATTCTAGATTGTCTGTTCTTTTATTACAATCTTGTCATTGTATTGGTCTTATGAAGTAACTAGAAAAAGGTTTGGGCATTTCTGTATTTTCCTTATATACAGAATATTAAACGGCACATTTTTAAAAAAGAATTTATAATAAAATCGTTAAAATGTGGCTCAGATTCGCACAGAGTGAAAGAAATAGTCTTGCCAATAAAACGGTGCTTTATCGTAACACTACAACACCCATAATTCCCAGAACTTCCCTCTCGTGATTGCAGTCCGGAAGAGCCCTCTCTTTACTCGAAAGCTATGAACGGTAAGAAAACAAAAGCAAATATTTTCGAAACATGTAAGAATTACATCTACGTCTAATTCCGATTATGATGAAGCGTAATATGTCGGATAAATCTTCGGCTACAAATGTATTTTACTTCATGTTTATTTTTATGAGTTAGCTCGATACCTGACGAATTAACTGGTTGTGGTAGTTGACGTGATGTTTGACGCACTGACCAATCGCTGCCCCACACTTCGAAAACAAACCGTCAGATAAAAATAAAAACACGGCAAATTACTAAGGTCTGCCTATTTCATTACGAGACAAAAATAGCAGCAATAACAGGACATGACATATATGGAAACTTAATTAGATTAGATCTAATCCTGTATTTCCTACATAAGTAACCCCCATCTGGAATCTCATCAAAATCAAGCAGAAAAACGTCACATAGTCCTACAAAACTAACATTCTTGCGCGTAAATTATAGACAAAACAACTGAAAACTGAAGTTTATTTCAAGTGATAAGAAATGATCAGGCCTCTACACTTATATGGTGTTTCACATGTTCATTTACTTTTTAGTTCTATGTTCACATGTTCATTTCCCTTTTTAAATTATAACTGGATCTTCTAAAAGAGCATCGAGACATACTCATCAGACACTGAGCAGTTATGAGGCGGTGGATATTCAAACATGTCACACCTTCAGCCGCTCAACTGGACAGTTGTTGTGCTAACATGCCAGCACAAGGACAGTGTGTATGCCATTCAAAAAGGTAAGTAGATAGCATGTTAGAAAGTGTTTAAAGCGTTAACATTTATTGCATTAAATTTATGTATTTAATGTTACCTGATAGAAAGAATTTCTGTGACTGAGAGGCAATGAGATCTCTCTCGCTAATAAAAGCTGTATAATTAATTATCAGCTCTTTTTCTATGGCTGAGCATGTTATAAAGCCATAGATTGCAATTTTATTTTTAGTCGATTGACAATTTAAAGAACATCATTCTTAATAAACGTGTTAATCTTCCAGAGCTGGAGTTACGCCAGCAGTGCGGTCACCTGCCACAAGAGGCGCTGTTGCTTATAGTGTCGGACCCTGAGCAGTGCCTGGGAAGTGGAGGAGCCACCCTCAATGCTTTGCTTGTGGCTACTGAGCACCTGAGTGCCAGGGCAGGACACACTGTAAGCGACTCTGCTGTTGTTTTACGGGGCTTGTGCGTGACACTGACAGACTGCTGCATCGTTGTGCCCTCGGTATCACCGCAATTCGATTTGTGCTGCGGCCTTAACTGAGGAACGCTTTTCTAGGTGGTGACTGCAGATGTGCTGGATGATGCCCACATCCTCATACTGCACACGGTAAGAAATTAGTGAGGAACTGGAAAAAACCGGTTGACAGGAGGCAGGGAAGAGAAAAGTGGGGGAGCTGAAACACGGAAGGAGTAATTAACAGGATTATTTAATTGGTGGGAGACATAGTATCTTGTGTTGCCGCTTACAGGGCCGGGACTTCCCATGGGACAGCTGCGGCAGGGCGTTCAGCTGGCTGCCTGCACAGAGCCAGGCAAAAGCAGAGCAGCCTGTCTGCTGCTTGGACCTGCTGCTGGACTGTCTGACGAAGCAGGTCAGAAGGGGGCGCTCTAGCACACCACGCTGTCCAGGGAGAGCTGTCATGCTGTGCAGTCTGTGTAATGTTTTGTCATTATTTACAAAAGATAGGAGGTACAGCAGGTACTCATGCACTCGATATTTATTGATTTTAATTTATTAATTTATTACTGTTTTTTTTGGGGGGGGGGGTTGCTGTAGGACTGGGGGACTATGCATGTACATTTATATGTGTGTGTATGTATTATGTATGTATGCATATATGTAAGTTCATATGTACCCATGCAGCCATGTTTGGAATGCTGGCCCCCGTGGTGGATCACTGATTTGGAAATCTTTGCCCTTGGACATTCTTGCTGTGTTTTTCTCATGACAGATCTGTCCAGGCTCTCCTCCGGGCGTGTGGGTGTGCAGCACGGACGCTATGCTGACCCTGCCCACAGCCCCCGGTGAGGTGTGCAGGCTGTCCCCCCTGACACTGATGTATCAGGGCGCAGAGACCCTCTGACATGCTCTCTCTGTCTTTTCCCTTCCTCAGCCATTTCCTGGGAGGGGTTCTCAGGGGTTCGAGTGGTGTCTCTGCCTGGCAGCGTATCCTATGCCACCAATCATGGGGTTTACCTCACTGATGGGCAGGTACACAGGCTCTTGCGTCGTCCCACATCATGAGTGATAAAGCGCTATTAATGTTTGTGCTACAAATCGGGCATATTGATGTACTAAATGGGTGGTGATATTTTAAGCGGTATGAAAGTCAAGGATTAACACTGCAGCCTGTCTGCTCCTTCAGGACAGAGTGCGTGACATCATTTACAGGGGCCCCAAGGACAGGATTCGCCAAGCCATGCAGACAGATGGCAAAGTCCCTTTGGTTTGTCCATAACCTCTCTCTTTCTCCTTGTGGGTTAGTGGAGTTAACATTGGTAAACATTATAAATAATAATAATTGCTAAAAGCGGCATCCTCCATCTCTACCCCTTCTGACATAAAAATGTAAATCTAAAAGTGAAGCTTCATAACAGTGTGAACAGTATTGGCCCTCGGGTCGTCCCGGGCCTTTATGTCAGAGCAGGCAGAACATCACCTTTGTGTGGTGTCCTCTCCCCACAGGTCTCTGGGCCGGTGTTCTTCTGCAGGCAGGCTTCAGAGCGTCTGCTCCAGACACACGTGTGCCCCCCCCTAGATGGCTGCACCTACATGGGCATGGACTCTGGGGCCCCTTCCCTACAGGTCTTTGCTGCTCCATCTCTCTCTAGCTTCTGCACTACCCTCCCTTTCCTTTATTTTCCATCTATGATTTTAAATTAGTTGTTTCTCATAATTTTACTGGTCTAGTTTTTGAGTATTTATTTATTTATAACTTTGCCATTAATTTTCCTGTGGTAGATCTCCCTCTTTTTGGATGTCCTTCTTTGCTTGTGTCTGGATGTGAATGAGAAGCAATTCATGGATGGAGAGAGGCAAGGCTGCATTTCCCCGAGTGGCCCACAGGGGGCACCGGTGAGGAGTGCCAGGGCAGTGTTGTGGAAGATGCTGCGGGGGATACCTCTCACTATAGGTACCACGGTCTCCCTCTCCTGCTGTGTTTTGTTAGCAGTCATACTTGCACTGTCTTGGTTGCTTCGCAGTTGCTAATTTTTAGTGGCACGTATCTGCAGTCTATGTTCCAGATGGCTGCTACGATTACTTGACCGTCTCAGGAGATGAACATATCAGACGAATTACAGAGAGAGAGAGTAAAAGAGAAACCTTATCACACGTGCAGGTCAGAATAGTCTTTACTCAGTTCTGAATATTAATACTAATCACTGAATTATGTATTGTTATTAACCACTGAATTGGGTATTAATACTAAGCACTGAATTAATACTAATAACTGCATTGGGTGTATTAATGCTAATCACTGAACCAGCTATCGTTCTCTTCCTCACAGAAATTGCAGCTGGTGAGTGAGGACAGCAAAGTGATAAACAGTGTGCTAGAGGGAGACGTCAGTGTTCTGTCTGGAACTGTTATCCAGCACTGTTGCCTGCAGGTCAGTGGAAGTGCTCCGCCCAGTCCACTCGAAAGTCTTTTTCTTCATGACCTGCTCCGTAAATCAATCTTGACCTCAAGACTCTCCTCCTGTCTTTCAGGGGCCCATGGTGATACCATCAGGCTGTTTTCTGTCAGGCTTAGACTTCAGTGCCTCAGCCTTGTGCCCGTCGCTGCCGAGTAACATCATTATCCAGAGACACCGAGTACAGCTGGGAGACCTGAAACTCATTGTCTTCACTGTACTGGGAAGACATGATGACTTGGAGGTAGCAGCATTATCTGGTGGTTATGAAATCTGCTGTGCACGTACCCTGACAATATCTCACTGTACTGGGAAGGCATGATGACTTGGAGGTAGCAGCATTGTCTGGTGGTTATGAAATCTGCTGTGCACGTACCCTGACAATATCTCACTGTACTGGGAAGGCATGATGACTTGGAGGTAGCAGCATTGTCTGGTGGTTATGAAATCTGCTGTGCACGTACCCTGACAATATCTCACTGTACTGGGAAGGCATGATGACTTGGAGGTAGCAGCATTCTCTGGTGGTTATGAAATCTGCTGTGCACGTACCCTGACAATATCTCATTGTACTGGGAAGGCATGATGACTTGGAGGTAGCAGCATTGTCTGGTGGTTATGAAATCTGCTGTGCACATATCCTGACAATATCTCACTGTACTGGGAAGGCATGATGACTTGGAGGTAGCAGCATTGTCTGGTGGTTATGAAATCTGCTGTGCACATACCCTGACAATATCTCATTGTACTGGGAAGGCATGATGACTTGGAGGTAGCAGCATCTCCCCATGTTGTCGTGGGGTTTCCTTCGGGTTCTCCGGTATCCCCCCCTCAGTGCAGAGACATGCTGAGGGTAATTGGAGTTGCTAAATTGCCTGTAGGTGTGCATGTGTGAGTGGATGGTGTGTGAGTGTGCCCTACGATGGGCTGGCCCTCTCATCCTAGGTTGTTCCCTGCCTCGTGCTCATTGCTTCCAGGATAGGCTCTGCACCCCCTGCAACCCAGTAGGATAAGCAGTTTCGACAGTGGATGGATGGATGGATGTTGTCACCATTTTGAATATCGTGACTATCATGATATAGCCCTACCACTTACTCTCTTGCATAATTAACAGTTATAATGCGCTATTATCATATGAACACCACCAAGGAATGAGACTTTTATTGGGGTAGCTTCTCAGTATTCCTGTCACCTGCTCCATAACTATTAGTAACACAATTTGGTCATCATAACCAGATAAACGCACAACGATATGTCATGTTTTACTGAATTCTGCATATGACTTTCACAATATTGTGGTAAATACCAATATTGTGAAAATATTGTGATATCATTTTTAGGGCCTATAGCACAGCTCTAGTGAAATCCGTTGTCTGGAATGAAGAGCGAGCCAGTCAGAGAAAACAAAACATACTGTCAGCGTTTTCTAGTGTTATGTCCTGTGGCAAAAAAACGTTTATTTTTGTTATGATTTAATTATTAATATTAGATTTCAGTTTGCAGTTCATTCAATGTGTCACCTTTTTCATATTCCGAATCGAAAGCAATTTTCAGCAAAAATGGAACATTGAGGTAAAGAAATAATGACTCATATTAGATTACGATAATTATCAGTATCATTTGATATGAAAAAAAAAAGATTTCGCCATATCGCCCAGCCCTAAACCAAATGCTCTTTGACAGTGATGTGTTATACACCTTATTTATGAGCCCTGTCCTGTTATACACACTGAATCTGATCCCTCTCTGTCCTGTTATACACACTGTATCTGATCCCTCTCTGTCCTGTTATACACACTGTATCTGATCCCTCTCTGTCCTGTTATACACACTGTATCTGATCCCTCTCTGTCCTGTTATACACACTGTATCTGATCCCTCTCTGTCCTGTTATACACACTGTATCTGATCCCTCTCTGTCCTGTTCCATCTACTCAGGCTTCGTGCGCTGACCCTGCTGCCACATTCCTGAACGAGAAATGGAGCAGCTATTGCAGTCGCACCGGGATACAGTAGGCCTCTGCTTAAGCTTGCCTTCCCTTTCCTGCCATCAGCTCAAATCTTCGACAAAGAGAAACAAAATAGAACAATAAAACTTACAACAGATTATGCTTTTTTTAAATGGTTATAAAAACTGGTGAGAAAATGTAATCAGTCCATTTTGATTTAGGCCAGGAGAGATTTGGGGGACTGCAGATAAGGGAGCAGGACCTCCATGTTTGCTGGATGCCCGCCTTTTCCCCGTCCTCCTGCCCAGCAGGGGTGCTGTGGGACTGGAAGGGGTGGAAGGGCTGCTGGAAGGGGCTGGGAGAGTGAAGGAGTGGAGGGAGGCGTGGAAGCTGTCTCTCAGAGAGGTGCTGTCCTGCACCGACCAGCAGGAGGAGCTGCACTGGAGACGGGAACTTTTCTTTCAGGCAGCACAGAGAAGAACAGTGGACACTCTGAAGGGCAGGACAGAGCAGAGCCTTCTCCCCAGCATCAGGGCCACAGTTTTAGGGGGCCAGCAGGAGAATTTGCTGCAAACGCTGGACTTCGGTGAGAAATGTTGACTTTTACCACTATTTGAGGTAGAGGTAAGGAGCATCCGCTGATTACAGCGTGTTGCCACACCCACCACATGACGAATCACAAGCCTGAGTGTAGCTGTGTGGTGGGGGACACCTCAACACCACACTAGTCTGAATGGAACAGTGCAAGATTTTTCCAGTGGCTGGAGTGCCAATCCTGCCACCTGCCCCCCAAATTTTCCCTGCAAGATGGAGGACCTGCTTGCAGGGCTGGATGTAGATTAACATCATACTCAAGATGAAGCAATTGCAGGTTAAGGGCCTTGCTCAGAGTAGGATCACTCCTGGCAAAAAAACAGCAACCTTCCTAGCCTCAGAGCCACCACTCTGACCATATTTGACAGACATACGATTAAAATATAATTTTTGTTTATATTTGCTTTTCTGTAATTGAAACTACCTTCCTGTGCTTGTTTTGTCCAGTGGCAGCTGGAAGTAGTGAAGACCTTGGCGTAGCTGCCCGCTGTCTTGCCTGCGTGGCAGATGTGCTGGGTTGTATGGCGGGGGAAGGTAAAGGGGGTCTACGAAGTGGGCCAGCAGCAAATCCTTGCTGGGCCCCAGCCTTTGCTCTTCTGGAGAAAGGGGACCTTCTGGGCGGTGTTAAAGCTCTGGCGGTTGAGAGAAAAAACTGGCTCAACAGGTAAGAGAAGAATCTTTGGAAGAAACGTAATAAAGATTATCAACATCGATATTGTGACCAGAGTTAACATTCTGTGCATAACTTCTCTCAACAGACCAGACTTGCTTGTGAGGGCAGCAAGGCACTATGAAGGGGCGGGACAGGTGCTGCTTCGACAGGCGGTGATGTCAGCACAGCGCTTCGTTGCTGTTAGCCAGGGTGAGGTGCCTCCCATTGGGGAGTGGCAGGAGTTTGAGTGCCCTGCACGACTGGATCTCTCAGGTGAGTGTCGTATGATGGAATTAGAAATTATTTTACTTTTATATTCCCCTTCTGGGACCTCCAGCAGGTGTTATTTCTTGCTTTATTTGTTTTGTTCAAAATGTATTTTAGATTTTTTTGTTGTTGCTATTCCTCTTTTCGTTAGGGGGCTGGACTGACACCCCCCCGATCGCGTTCGAGTGCGGGGGCACGGTGGTAAATGTGGCTGTGAAAGTTGATGGAGAACGGCCAATAGGTGCCAGGGCACGTCGCATTAGGGAGCCTCGGCTGCTTCTGGTCAGCACCAGTGGGGGGCAGGACTGCAGGGTTACCACAGAGACCATGTGCGAGACACTGCGAGACCTGGAGGACCACTGCCAGCCGCAGGCGCCCGGTGAGCATGCCCTGCAGCTTCTTCAGTGAGCCCGTTCCATTGCGTGAGTCTGCAGGCCGTTTGCTCATGCCCCTTGCTGTCTGTCCCGCAGGCGCACTCCTGAAGGCAGTGTGTGTGTGCAGTGGTCTGGTCACACTGTCTACCCAGCAGACCCTGGTTGATCAGCTGCTGCAGGGCTGTGGAGGGGGCCTGGAGCTGCACAGCTGGTCACTCCTCCCCCATGGCTCTGGGATGGGTAAGATAGAGAAGGACAGAGGGGGATACAGCCAGTGGGTGAAGTGTAAGGGCTGAGAGCGAAATAGGAAAGAAGGAGCGAGAGCAAGATAGCCGAGACTTTCAGGATGAAAGCTGCCATCTACTGCATCCTTTTCCATCCCAGCATCCTTACTCATCCCTCAGGTACCAGCAGCATCTTGGCCGGAGCAGCGCTGGCTGCTGTGTACAGGTGTATGGGACGCATGGTAGACACGAACTCCCTCATTCATGCCGTACTGCACCTGGAACAGACTCTGACCACAGGCAAGACCTGGAGCTTTAATGAAAATGAAGGGTGTTATAGCTAAGATTGTACTGCTTATGTCATATAAAAGGGCTAGTTCACTTATGAAGCTATGTGACATTTAACTACAGCCTCTCTCCATGGGCAGGTGGCGGGTGGCAGGACCAGGTGGGGGGTCTAGTGGGCGGCGTCAAGTTGGCACGCTCCAGTGCCTGCCTGCCACTGAAGGTGCAGGTGGAGAAACTGAATCTCTCAGAGGACTTTCTGCAGTCCTTGCAACAGCACCTCCTGCTGGTCTACACGGGCAAGACACGCCTGGCCCGCAATCTGCTGCAGGTTCTCTCCAGCTGTACTCTCACATGCCTTGTTTCTACTAATGTGATGTGCTACTAGTGGACTTTTTCCCAATCGAGAACTAGATCCACATGTTTCCACTGTAGCTCTAGCACGGTACCACAGAAAAGCTGGTCTCAGAATTTGGGACTGTAAGGTCAGCTAAAGTGGGACGGGTTGTCAGTCCAAACCGTCCCCATGCCGAGAAAATTCAATCATGGAATAACCAATATAGTTTGGTCTAATATCGCTGGTGCTGCTAGTGAAACAACTTGCCAGCTTATTAGCAGAATAACTTTTACTTTACTTTCACTTCCACCTACGTAACGTTTCTGTCCCACTCCTTTTGAAACGGGTGGAAACATGGGTAGGTCCTGAAAAGGCACCAAGCGAGAACCAGCCCAACACTGGCACCAGTGCCGACACCATGTTGGTGGAAACGAGGCAATAGTGAATTGCACTCTTGGGACTGATTAGGTATTTAGGCAGCTGAAACGCTGTGGGCTCTGTGTTTGCAGGACGTGGTGCGGAGCTGGTATAGCCGGCTTCCCTCCATCGTAGAGAACATCAGGCAGCTGAAACGCTGTGGGCTCTGTGTTGGCAGGACGTGGTGCGGAGCTGGTATAGCCGGCTTCCCTCCATCGTAGAGAACATCAGTCAGCTGAAACGCTGTGGGCTCTGTGTTTGCAGGACGTGGTGCAGAGCTGGTATAGCCGGCTTCCCTCCAACCTAGAGAACATCAGGCAGCTGAAACACTGTGGGCTCTGTGTTGGCAGGACGTGGTGCGGAGCTGGTATAGCCGGGTTCCCTCCAACGTAGAGAACATCAGGCAGCTGAAACGCTGTGGGCTCTGTGTTGGCAGGACGTGGTGCGGAGCTGGTATAGCCGGGTTCCCTCCATCGTAGAGAACATCAGTCAGCTGAAACGCTGTGGGCTCTGTGTTTGCAGGACGTGGTGCGGAGCTGGTATAGCCGGCTTCCCTCCATCGTAGAGAACATCAGGCAGCTGAAACGCTGTGGGCTCTGTGTTGGCAGGACGTGGGGCGGAGCTGGTATAGCCGGGTTCCCTCCAACGTAGAGAACATCAGGCAGCTGAAACGCTGTGGGCTCTGTGTTGGCAGGACGTGGTGCGGAGCTGGTATAGCCGGGTTCCCTCCATCGTAGAGAACATCAGGCAGCTGAAACGCTGTGGGCTCTGTGTTTGCAGGACGTGGTGCGGAGCTGGTATAGCCGGCTTCCCTCCAACGTAGAGAACATCAGTCAGCTGAAACGCTGTGGGCTCTGTGTTTGCAGGACGTGGTGCGGAGCTGGTATAGCCGGCTTCCCTCCAACGTAGAGAACATCAGTCAGCTGAAACGCTGTGGGCTCTGTGTTTGCAGGACGTGGGGCGGAGCTGGTATAGCCGGCTTCCCTCCAACATAGAGAACATCAGGCAGCTGAAACGCTGTGGGCTCTGTGTTGGCAGGACGTGGGGCGGAGCTGGTATAGCCGGGTTCCCTCCATCGTAGAGAACATCAGGCAGCTGAAACGCTGTGGGCTCTGTGTTGGCAGGACGTGGTGCGGAGCTGGTATAGCCGGCTTCCCTCCATCGTAGAGAACATCAGGCAGCTGAAACGCTGTGGGCTCTGTGTTGGCAGGACGTGGTGCGGAGCTGGTATAGCCGGCTTCCCTCCATCGTAGAGAACATCAGTCAGCTGAAACGCTGTGGGCTCTGTGTTTGCAGGACGTGGTGCGGAGCTGGTATAGCCGGCTTCCCTCCAACGTAGAGAACATCAGTCAGCTGAAACGCTGTGGGCTCTGTGTTGGCAGGACGTGGTGCGGAGCTGGTATAGCCGGCTTCCCTCCAACGTAGAGAACATCAGTCAGCTGAAACGCTGTGGGCTCTGTGTTTGCAGGACGTGGGGCGGAGCTGGTATAGCCGGCTTCCCTCCAACATAGAGAACATCAGTCAGCTGAAACGCTGTGGGCTCTGTGTTGGCAGGACGTGGTGCGGAGCTGGTATAGCCGGCTTCCCTCCATCGTAGAGAACATCAGGCAGCTGAAACGCTGTGGGCTCTGTGTTGGCAGGACGTGGGGCGGAGCTGGTATAGCCGGGTTCCCTCCATCGTAGAGAACATCAGGCAGCTGAAACGCTGTGGGCTCTGTGTTGGCAGGACGTGGTGCGGAGCTGGTATAGCCGGCTTCCCTCCATCGTAGAGAACATCAGGCAGCTGAAACGCTGTGGGCTCTGTGTTGGCAGGACGTGGTGCGGAGCTGGTATAGCCGGGTTCCCTCCATCGTAGAGAACATCAGTCAGCTGAAACGCTGTGGGCTCTGTGTTGGCAGGACGTGGTGCGGAGCTGGTATAGCCGGGTTCCCTCCATCGTAGAGAACATCAGTCAGCTGAAACGCTGTGGGCTCTGTGTTTGCAGGACGTGGTGCGGAGCTGGTATAGCCGGCTTCCCTCCAACGTAGAGAACATCAGTCAGCTGAAACGCTGTGGGCTCTGTGTTTGCAGGACGTGGTGCGGAGCTGGTATAGCCGGCTTCCCTCCAACGTAGAGAACATCAGTCAGCTGAAACGCTGTGGGCTCTGTGTTGGCAGGACGTGGTGCGGAGCTGGTATAGCCGGCTTCCCTCCAACGTAGAGAACATCAGTCAGCTGAAACGCTGTGGGCTCTGTGTTTGCAGGACGTGGGGCGGAGCTGGTATAGCCGGCTTCCCTCCAACATAGAGAACATCAGGCAGCTGAAACGCTGTGGGCTCTGTGTTGGCAGGACGTGGGGCGGAGCTGGTATAGCCGGGTTCCCTCCATCGTAGAGAACATCAGGCAGCTGAAACGCTGTGGGCTCTGTGTTGGCAGGACGTGGTGCGGAGCTGGTATAGCCGGCTTCCCTCCATCGTAGAGAACATCAGGCAGCTGAAACGCTGTGGGCTCTGTGTTGGCAGGACGTGGTGCGGAGCTGGTATAGCCGGCTTCCCTCCATCGTAGAGAACATCAGGCAGCTGAAACGCTGTGGGCTCTGTGTTGGCAGGACGTGGGGCGGAGCTGGTTTAGCCGGGTTCCCTCCATCGTAGAGAACATCAGGCAGCTGAAACGCTGTGGGCTCTGTGTTGGCAGGACGTGGTGCGGAGCTGGTATAGCCGGCTTCCCTCCATCGTAGAGAACATCAGGCAGCTGAAACGCTGTGGGCTCTGTGTTGGCAGGACGTGGTGCGGAGCTGGTATAGCCGGGTTCCCTCCATCGTAGAGAACATCAGTCAGCTGAAACGCTGTGGGCTCTGTGTTGGCAGGACGTGGTGCGGAGCTGGTATAGCCGGGTTCCCTCCATCGTAGAGAACATCAGTCAGCTGAAACGCTGTGGGCTCTGTGTTGGCAGGACGTGGTGCGGAGCT